>NC_051157.2:46272955-46400455 GCF_013339745.2 Dermacentor silvarum | reverse complement strand
TCAGAGAGAGAAACGTTTGGCCGTGCCTCAGTTGTATCGTGTCATGGGGCGCCTTTCAAGGAAGTTAGCCATTTGCCACACAGTATCGGAAGTTTCGTATGCTTCTCTTCTTCCTGACGCTTCACTTCTCACTACTGAATTCACGCACAACCGAGGCGTGTTTCTCCACGCTCATTGGCAATTCGCCGATTTTGCTGCAAGGAAACGGCAACAACGTTGCCTGTACAGAAAATAAAAGAGTGCTGTTTGTTACACTTTCTCGTATGTTTTCGTGCGCGCTTGCGTAAGCTAAAACCCGAGATCAATGTTATACGTGTATTTGTTTTGCAATGCATGCAGCTCTCTATTTTAATTACTACTCTCTTTGTGAGTGAGCACAATGTAAGTCTCGCAGTCATGGTAAACATACTTGCAATAAACAGAAGCAAGCAATTCTCGGAAGCCATCTGCGGAAGCCAAGTCACTATTCCTGGAACATTTGAACACGACTTACCCGAATCACCTACAAGTATACACAGATGGCTCAGTCCAGGTAGACGAAGACCGCTGCGCCGCTGCATTTTTGATATTCCCTCTCTGAGATATACTTGGTCTGGCCGTCTGGAATGTATAGCCTCGTCGAAATTTGTGGAAGGCGTAGCAATAGCTTCTGCTCTGCGCAAACTGAAGACTTTGCTTCCAATTGCGGACTGAAAGGCCGCGTTACAAAAACTATACCGTGGTCTGCCATCCATCGTGTTCCCACGCAAATCACTAGCCCTCGTGAAAGAACTCAATAAGAAAGGCTTCACGGTAAAGTTGCAGTGGATTCCTTCCCACATTGGTATTACTGGCAACGAAAAAGCTGACGCGCTTACATACGCAGCGCTCTATCATCTTTCCAAAGTCAAGGCTCCAAAGAGTAATCAAGTGAAAACTTCGGGCATTCGAAATCACTTTGGGTCGCTTAGGGTTCCACTACATGTGCCCAGCGTAACCAAGTGATTTCACCGAGAGGAAGCTTCACTTCTATATCGAATAAGGACAGGATCTGCTATTACACCGGCCTGGTTATTTAAGACGGGGCGAATGAATTCTCCGAACTGTACGGCATGCGACGAGACAGGAGACATTGAACACTTTTTGTGGTCGTTCCAAGATGAAAGGGAGGCTCTCATGGAAAATCTGCAAAAAAAAAAAAGGACCTTCCGCATGCGTGCCTGCAACACCTTGTATTTCCCGAGGCATCAATTATAGCCCGCAAAGAAAATGACGTCTCCTCATCGAATTCTTAAGAAAGACTGGTTTGATGTACCTATGGTGAAACCCTTCAGCGATATTGTAAGAGACGCTTGGGCGGAACCCGCCCGGTGGCTCAGTCAGCTAAGGCGTTGCACTGCTGAATCCCGGCCACGGTGGCCGCATTTCGATGGAGGCGAAATGCAAGAACGCCCGTGTGCTTGCGTTGTAGTGCACGTTAAAGAACCCCAGGTAGTCAAAATGAATCCCGAGCCCTCCACTAAGACGTGCCTCATAATCTGAACTGGTTTTGGCACGTAAAACCCCAGAAAGAAGAAGACGCTCAGGCGGAGCAATTGCCGGCCTTGATCGCCAGGCTAAACCCGCCGGTTGCTACAAGTCGCCACCACCACCTACCACCAGCAGCAGCCCTGGCTATGGCGTTGAACTTGTTTTCCCTATTATACTCTTCGCGTTCCGAACATCAGAAAAGGAAAAGTTATTGTAGAAAGCTTTCCTACTCATCTTCCGCATTGCGTTATCAAATCTTTATTTCTTCTTGAGTACAGTTCATGAAAGGCATCACAGGAGCACCGAGACGCCTGTACCCGTAACGTATGGTTATACATCTTTTTGACTTATAGAAAGTTTTTGGCAGCTAAAAAAAAAAAAACAACATATTGCATATTACGACACACTTTGCATGTCTTCAAAATGGATGGATGGATGGATGGAAAAACTTTATTTTGGTCCATTGGGTCGCGCGTCAAAATAAAATAAGAAATTATAATAATTCACACAAGTACATTGTTTTGAACGAGTTCACTATCAAACAAAATGTTACATAAGAAAAGGAACTCTTCTCGAGCGTAAAATACAGCTTTCACGAGAAATTTCCGAACATCAACTCATCGGCAAGCATTTTTCATTCAGTATACATGCACTTGTACAGCCGCCGTATGGCTCAATACGATGGTAGAAGACACATTTATAGCGGTTTAACTTGGACAAACACTGTTTGTAAGGCGCAAAGTGTTTTGGAAAGAATACGCATTAGGCGAGGATGTTCAAGATAATCCATCCAGAAATCACTATCCATTCCCCGCAGTATATAGGATCAAAACGGCGCTTAAGGCGTGTTCGGGCTAAGTACTTCGGCGGCTGTACATATAGTTAGAGACAGGCTCCACGCGGCAGGAGCGTCGTTATCTTGTATCATTAAGCAACTTTCCAGGTTTGGGTTTCCAGAGAGGCTTGGGCAAACTTTCGGTTTCTACGAGTTAAAAAAAAAAGAAAGACCGAACGGTATTCCAAGAACAATGAACAATCGGTATCATGGAAAAAATTCTAGTGCCCATAAGTTTGCTTTCTTAACATGTTATTCATTTTTATTGCACTAAGTACTGTAGGACTAACATGTTGTGAATTTAACATGCTATCATTCTAACTAACGTTTCAATATTTCAACGCGTGCTAAGTTTCTGCTGATGATTTCTGCTGGTACTGGAGTGCAAAGCGGGGCAAAAATAAGTAGAAGTTTCACTCAAAAGGCTAAGCATTGATTGCGATTGCAAATTAGTAGACAGTTATGCGAAGTGAGGATAGTACTATTATCGGCAGTCATCATCATCATCATCATCATCATCATCAGCGTATAGTTTGTCCACTGCAGGACAAAGGCCTCTCCCTAATCTCCTGCGATTATAGGCAGTATAAACTTGTAAACATTCGATTACTAACTAAATTAACAAACATGATGTGCCCGTTTGTTTTGCAGACGGTGTTTGGGCCTAAGGTAAACAAATGAACCTAGTACTATATGTCAAGTGGCGCCCGAGACGGCCCCATGCCGCTCGAGCCCGCCGCCCTCTTACATGCTTAGGGCTCCTGCGCGTGTCTCAATCTCCGGTGCTTGCGCTACCTATATAGAGACGGATACGTTCCGCCCTGATCAAAGGTTGAAATTCATTCCTCTGTATTGATACTCGAGCCTCCTCACGCGACTTCTGGACCCTCTGTTTTCAACGCAAGGGCGCCATAGTCAAGGAAGTTTCAAATGTCTGCAACAAATTGCGCATTTGTAGGCCTTGTAACTCCTGAAGAGCACCAGTTTGAGTTTGATGAATTATAACATAATATGGGAGAGTGAATACGCGACCGCTCTTTCTAGAATGTACTGCCGAGCTAGGCCTCTCTCAACGCCGAGCGAGAGGCTGAATTTAGTTCTCATCAAGTGATGCGTGGCTCGACAACAGCACCATCTCTGCACGCTTAGACCCGCATTATCGAGTAGTGGCTTCTTCGTTCTACCTAAATATATCAAAGTAAGGCGCGTGGGTGGTATGGTTGCAAGGATTTAAGCGATAATAGTATGTTTTCCTTACGTGCGGTTTTAGCAAGCGACCCTCGCGGACCGATTTTAAAGACATCGCACTCCAAAGTTTGGGAACTAAGCAATAATGACTTTTATCAGCTGTGATAAGGTTAGTGCGAAATTTGTGTTCTCTTTCGCGGGAATAAAGCAAAAATACGATCAATGCAGTCGGCTGTTGAGGAGAATCCTTTGCTTGTCGCTTATCAGGTCGTTCACTCGGCTGTAACCGGCATCCGTAATGGTTTCACTCGCACCGTCGTAAGTGAACTGGGCGATAGTAGAAAAAATAATAGCTGTATTGTTCAGGCCCATGACATCAGTGTGCTCTTCAAAACTGCTGCAAAAGGCGAGCTTCATCAGGAAAGTGCATTTGGGCTGGGTTGGTGTGTCGGCTGGCACAAAACTTCGCCTAAAACGCAGTAGTCTGTGCGCTAACGCAATCATCACGTTCTTTTATTTTCCTTTTTTTTATCTACCGTCGCTACTGCAAGCGCTAGTCGGTGGAGAGCGTTGTACGATTTGGAAATGTCCAGTCGATGGCGAGTCGAGGACGCCACGCCATCTGGTTACTGCATTAGTGTCATAAGCGCGCCCTTTTCTGCTTAAGTTTTACGTTTGCTGCAAGTTATCATTTTGGAAGAAGCGCAGGATCAGCGACATCGTATATGCATCATTGCAATGATGTCGTCAGATCCACCGAGACCGCGGAGTGCTCGTGAGGATTCTCTGTAGAGATTTCGAAACAGCGGTAAAAAAAGACGACGTCAAACACGCTACAGCTTTCCTGACTCAACTTTCGTGCTTATCGCATATGTCAATCGGCATTGCCGCACTAAAGTCAGCAGCTGGTCATTGACCCTGCCACAAAGTTCATCAGAGATTCGCTAAGTACTCCAAGTACGTAAAATTGACGGTTTGATTGCGATTTCTTTTGCAACGAAAATAAATTATAAAGCGTTCACGTGAGGGGCTTGTTAGTTATTCCATGAGCTTTGCCATGATCAGTGAGTACTTAACTCCGGGCTGCAAGATAACGCCGAGGACCAGATCTTGGACCCACCAGTGTCTTATATTCCCCCTAGAAGTTACTCCGTGGCCGTAATATACTCAACCGTTATGAAAAAAAAGGAGAAATCGCGTATCTATCAATGCCTCTAAAAACTGGAGTCAAATGCAAATGCACGATCCACGATCTGACACTACTCAAGTGAGGCAAACCAGCGCACGTGGCTAAAAAAGAGTGGTGGTTATGTGAATGGGATTCGAGAATCACGTAGACCACTTAATCTCCATCAAATAAGGCAAGCGGAAAGACCTGTGTAGTTGGCCATAAGCCTGCGTGCAGGGCTGAAAAAGAGAAAGATAAACAGCAACAAACGTCTTTGCATTCATGGAACATCTTTGCATTACATGGAAGCGTTACACGTTGTCGCTCTGTATCCGGTATCCAAATATGGAGTTGTGCCAAGTGCACGTTTTTGGAGTCTCAAGTAAGCCGCAGTTACAGATGCGGGTGAACCTGGAAACGAAACAACGCAATAGAGTATATAGTTCAGAAACTGTTCGCATTTCACTTTTGTGAATACAGTGCAATAAGAGATATCGGCGTGAGTCAAAAGCTGCCCTTGGCGGAGAATTGGCGCCTGCCACGCGCAATATGATCGAGTCGCGACTGATATTTGCTGGAAGAAACAAGTTGAATTTCTTACCATGTAAGCGAGCGAGGAAGAGAAGTCATAAGGAAAAGAAAGAGAGGTTAACTAGGTTGTAGCCCGGTGGGACATTCTGCACAAGGGAAAGGGGAAAGACGACTGAAAGATGAGATGGATCAAAGACGTTCGCATTTTGCACTGACACACACACACACACACACACACACACACACACACACACACACACACACACACACACACACACACACACACACACACACACACACACACACACGCACACGCACACGCACACGCACACACGCACGCACGCACACGCACACACGCACACACGTACACAGACACACGCACACAGACACACGCACACAGACACACACACGCACACACACACACACACACACACACGCACACACATGCACACACACGCACACGCACACACACATGTACACAGACACACGCACACACGCACACACGTACACAGACACACGCACACACGTACACAGACACACGCACACGCACACACGTACACAGACACACGCACACAGACACACGCACACGCACACACGTACGCAGACACACGCACGCACACGCACACACACACACTTAAACGTTCATCGTTGAGTCAGTCACAAGCCATCATAGAGGCTGGCGCTTTTCAACTAAGGCAGCAGTGCCTTTGTGGCTTTGTACATCGTAGACGCACGAGACCACGGTCCCAAGAACTTTTTTTGGGAAAGGCATGTCATCTAAATTCCCTAAAGCTGTCCGAAGGGGGGTCCTCTGATTTTCATATGTTGGGCAGCCACACAGAAGATGTTTGATAGTTTCTCCTACACCACATGTGCTGCAATCGGCACTGTCCGCCATTCCAAAAAGGAATGAGTAGGCATTCGTGAAAGAAACTTCCGGCCGCAGGCGGCACTGCAACGTTTCTTCCCGTCGATTAAAACTACGTAAAAGTTGTAATCTCCTATGTGGGTCCATGTCATATATAGGCACCGGTTGGTGAATTTATTGCATTCTATTTTTTTAGTGTGATAACAGTGGGCAGGCAAGACCGCTGACGTGCCGCTCTGCACCCGTTCTCAACAAAGGGATCGAAGAGCTTTCACATTCTTCATCTGCCTCACTGGCAGCTTTGTCGACACTTTCATTGCCAGTGAAGTTGCCGTAAGGAAATCAATGCTGGCCAAACGCACAAGTTATCTGAAAATAAAAAAAATGAAAACACAGGAATTGCATTGAATCACAACAAAATGCACCGGCTCACTGAGAGGTCCAGCCAAAATCTACATAAGTGCGATCGAAAAAGGTCGCATTAAGCATGCATTTTCACGCCGCACAACATAAATACATTGTTCCATGAAGTTATTTACTTCAGTGTGTTGGTATATTGTCGTGTAAATATATTGTATGCTTTCCTAACATTAGTAAAGGAAGTTGGTGGCAATATTTTAAAGATAGTTTATACGATTTCTTGTTTGTATACGGTGTGTATGCACAAAGATGTTTCACTTCATTCGAACGAGCCTCTGTGTTTTCTGATTGCTGGGCGGTACCTTTGCAGCATGCCGTAGCTTCTCGAGTCATCGCCAAGTTTCATAATATCGCCCACCTCTTTTCTGTAAAGTACAGAATATCGATTTCAGAAAAAAAAACGCATATATTGATCGTCCACTCCTGACAACCGCCAAGATTATTACATGCTACCGCGTCTTCCCTGTTCCTATTAGTGGCAGCTTGAAGCTGTTGAAGTCGGCTTTCTCTTGTATTCTTGAATGTTTTGCTCGCGAGAGCACCCACTTGCACTTTTCATGAACTACTACGACAAAAATAACACCCACAAGAAAAAGTATGGAGGGACATGACCTCTGTTGGCCGTTAGCGTCAATATTTGCAAAAAAAGCAAATTAATAACAGCGCTTGCTTTCTCTTTGCTCCCCCCCCCCCCTTCCCCGTTCTGTGTGTTCTTAACTCTGCCCATTATGAAAGTTTTCAAGCTCACCCAGTTGTCTATCGTTCTGCGCTCTTGCCGGTGATATGCAAGCACATGCCGATGATAGATCTCTACGAAGCATGTCGCTTATCGATATCTCTGGGCAGATCTTCCCGTTTGTTATATTAAATCATTTCTTGAGGAACACCAAAGGACTGGCCATGCCGCCTGTCTGTAGAATTAGTTACGCTGATGGGATGATAGATGACTCGGAATATTACGACACAAGCGCTCTGGCGTAGTGTTTTCTTGATGCGAAAGCGTCAGATAGCCCAAAGCCGGTGTCTGTCACCTACAGCAGCGAAATGGCACCTAAACTCGCATTGCCATTGACTGCGACCCAACGTCACGAGCGCGCCTCGATGGAGTTCCCATTGGCCGCGGACGGACGGACGGACGGACGGACAGACAGACAGACAGAAGCACGAAGTTAGGTCACAAGAAATAACGCAAATTCGCGTTGAATAAAACGCATAAAGCCGGCTTAAAGTATATTTACAAATTGTAGCGAATATTTATTAAAAATAATGCTCCCCTCCAGAAATCTCTGGAGGACTGCTAGCGCTCACTTTTATAACATACCAGATGGTCACAGATCTCGGGCCTTTCTGAAGGTCAAAGGCCTGCCATAAAACGCCGTTACATTGCATGTCAAGCGGCGTCTGTAAGTGTCACGTCACTTACATTAATAAAGAACGTGCGCATACACATCCGCGTAGCCACAAATGCATAACGTGGCAAATTTTATGCATCGCGCTATACACCTCAGATTGCCTTGACGAGGTCAGCATTATAATGTTATGAGCTCGAACGAATTACGATGGTTGTAGTACGATGATGACCATTTGGGGGAAACTGAATGCGACGACGCCTATGTAAATGTGATGGCCACGTGAGTGATATAGGTTACCTAAGTGCCGAACCTTTATTACTCTACGTGTCGTCGTAAAAAGTCACTTGACTCCTTCTCACTACTACTGGAATAATGCCATGGACACTCGTGACTGTCTGTTTCAGGTTGCCTCGGAATATTGAGGTTGCCTCACACTTGCAAATGAACTGTGCGTGGCTTTTGCGTGGCTTTTGCGTGGCTTTTGCGTGGCTTTTGCGTGGCTTTTGCGTGACTTTGCTAGAACCACTTTAGCGCTAAAACGGAGCTTGCCATCCTTCGCAGGTGATAAAGAAAAGACGATGCTATCTAGTTCCTGATGGTGGCATTTCTCCAGCTTTGGGCTCGTTGAGCGGTTGCTTCCTACATTTCCCCTCGATTGGTGAACCATAAACTCAACCACGTGCTCGCTGCAAAGATGTAATGGTTCTTCATCCAACGAACGTTTTAATGAACGTCGATTTCGTTCAATCCATTATACGTCTAATATATAGTTTCTCGCAACGGGGTGTCGATTCCACTGAATTATAAACGATGCCTGGGACAGCTAGGATTCGCAAGGAGGGCAAAGAGGCGAGACGTGACGAAAATGCACATACATGCACAGGTGCCGCATTTACGTATTGCACAATCTATTTCCACAGTGGCTTCACTGTGCGGGACACGTGTCAGCCTCGTTGCGTTTGCATTGAAACTCATCGCTTCTGAACCTGCGCATTATGTCGTGCGCCTTTTTGGGGAAATGCCATGGGCTTCGAAATGTCAGTCGACGTCATTTACAATATGTGGGTGTTCATCCCACCCGGCTAGCAGAGTTGCTGAACTGAACTCATGGACCATATTTCCTGTATTTTCGTTTTTTTATGACTTCACGTGAGAAACAGAGCTTCACACTCACGTGTAACTTATGAATAGTACAGGTGAACTTGACCTTTAAATGAATGAATGAATGAATGAGTACCTACGCACTTTGCTTTCTGCGGGGACCGGAACAACTATAGCTACGTAAGAAGCGCCTCAAATTTACGTTTAAATTGCGTTACGGTTTGTCTTACTCGTTCTTCTGGGTGGAAGGGGGGGGGGGGGGGGGGGGGGCTCGCTTCTTCGTCAGTGACAATCTAATCATACGAGCCTAGACACCTTATTGCTTTTTGCAGGGATCTCGTTGCCATAGTGAACACGCATGTTCCAGGGTCAACGACCGACCCGGACACTTCGCGGGTTACGTAGTTGCCTCGTAGTCATTTCGCGTTTAAAGTGATAATGCTGCGCTGCTTTGGCGGAGTTATCACACTCATAAGTAGCAGACTGGGGGAGCCGCCAGGCAAACATATCAAATTTTCATTAAATAGCCCCCCCCCCCCCTACACACGCACACACACACACACTTCTTTCTCTGTGACTCTCTCTCTCAAAGATATATGTGGTGCAGCCTTGCAACATATACCTTATGAAACATAAAGAGGGCATTGCCGTCGGCACGTGCACATAATGTTCGCATTATCACCGCGCTTGAAATATAGCCTTCAGGTCGTACTCGTTTAAGATTTACGTCGATCCCCAATCCTAAACGGAGCCAAATGAAACGGTGCGTTTTTTTACGAGCACTGATCCCTTTGGATCGATATTCCGAAAGGCTGGAAGCCACTTGGGTTGCGCAAGCAGCATGACCCGAAAGAGGCATTATTGAATCTCAACGGGTGCATAACACGTTCCGACCTCTGAGCTGGCACCTTATATAAGTTCTTATTCGTTTTCTTTTTAATTCTTTGAATCAGCGCGGGAAACGACGGCAAAACAAAAAGGAAGACTTCCACGGTTCTCACTGAGTGCCTAAAACTGCCACCGAAACAGCCGCCACAGTTGAAAGGTTGAAACATTACGGTCAACTGCAAAGTGATTCGCACCTAGCAGCAAGGCTTAGCGAAAAGAAAAAGAAAGAAATTCTGGGTCGAGACCACCATGAGGAGCGGCACTTGCTCCGCAATATACAAACCAGTGACCTCGGCGTTGCTGCCATAACGTTCTTAGGACGAATTTCGCGCGTGTCATTGTTCATGCTTATGCCTCCTCAACGGCCTTTGACGCGACATCGGTATTTATCGCCTTCAGGTCGGCGCAGCATAAACATCGTTGTTTTGCGCCAGTAAACCCGATTGAGAAAGTGAAATCCTGCGGTTTTACTTGCCAAAACCACAATATGCTTATGAGGCACGCCGTTGCGGGGTACTCCGAATTAATTTCGACAACTGGAGTTCTTTAGCGTGCACCTGAATGTAAGTACGCGAGCGCTTTTGCATTTTGCGGCTATGTCGAAGTGCGGCCGGCGTGGCCGGGATCGGACAAGTGTCCTCGAACGCAACAGAGCAACGACAGAGCCACTAAGCTAACGCGGCGAGTTAAACCCGATTTAACTAACTGACTAACGCTTACGCTACACGTGCAATGGTAGTGTCAGGTGGCGGCTGAAGCTTTCGAGAGGGACTGCATACACGAGTTGACGCTGACAAATGTTTCTTCGCTTTCTTTTTAAATTCTTTATTTGTTTATTCTTAGTGAACTGGCCCGAAAGCACTTTGCGCACCATGTCGAGGAGTCTGGGCACTTTTTGCACCTTTTTGCAGCTTGAAAGGTACGGCTTTCCCCACTTCAAGACGCTGTGGGTTAGCCAGGTATTTAAGTACGACAGCTCCTGTTTTACTGGTCATGCGTTCCTGCGTAAGACGGAGCTGCCATCGATTGCTAGCCTTGCTTCATTTTTTTGTTGATGTTTCTATTATTTCTATTGTATCTGACAAACGTGATCATTGCTTTAAACTTTTGTTCTTTTGTAAACATCCACGAGAATCTGTTGACGCTTTCACGTGGAAAGCTTCCTTCAATTTTTTTTTTTTTATGCAGCGGCGAACGTCTCACTGAGTTTCACATAAGGCATGATACGAAGAAACGGTTCTTGCATTATAGGTCCGCTACCGAGCAGACCAAATGTTCATGGTTTCTTCATCTTGAAAGGTAGTGAGTAATTATTTTGCGGCGTTTCAACAGCGCGTTAGTCTACCGTTTGCTTTCGCGTATAGACACGTTGGAAAGCTCGTAAATTATGTGATTTTTGTTCCGCTCAATGCGTTTTCGAAGTTCGCTGCGTAAGCAATATATACATATTACAATTTGCATGTGGCTGTGCTTCTTGCGTCGCAAGTTATTTCGGTAGTCACTATTTTTTAGTTCTTCAACACCTTCACTTCCTGTAGTTAGTAACCGTGCTGCGACAGATGACGCCGTCGTGGTAGGCTTATGCTTCATTGAAGAAGCGCCGGAAGGCGAACACTAATCTTCTTTTTAGGGGATACTCGCTGAGAAAATCAACGTCTAATGCCAATGTGAGGTGCGCTGGAAAGAACGGAACAGGGACGTATGCTGGGCAAGTATACTCAACTTTCAATTAGCCATTGTTTTGTTCGTGTAGCATTCGTTCCATTTCTTTCGTTTATCTTGTTGGTAATGTAGCCCCGCTACTATATTATCCCCTGAGCACAGTTTGTAACTTGAATGAATGAATGAGTGAATGAATTAATTAATTAACGAAACATTAATATAATAAAATCAGAATAAAAATCAACGACAGTGAGATATTGCGTGTTTATGAAGAGTAAAAGCGAGAAACACGGAACTTTAGCAGTCGCAGAAACGTTATGAACCGGAGACAAGACGTGTGTTGGTGTGGGAAGGAGACAGAGGACACTTATGCATGACGAGTGGTCCTTGTGGGACCGAAATATAACAGGCCTTCTGAAAACCGGTGACGCTGCTATAGAACGAAGCGGCGCCGTCTTAGAAGAGAGTAAAACAAGGAATGAAGAATGAGGCGTATAACACGGCTGAATCGGCGTAGCTGACAGTTTATCGTACATTTGCGCAGACCAGGGAGAGGCGTGTACATCGTTATTTGTTATTGTGAGAGGTCAAATCCGAAACTAATAAAGAAAAGCACACAATAAATATAAGTTGGGCGGTTTTGAATGTCACACCCGCATCATCCGGCTCTGATGATTCCGGCTTACAGCACCTTACTTGTAACGCAGGTCACGACGGAGACGCTACTATAGCGCACGCGAAAAATAATTGTTGCTCAATAGGCACAAACAAAATTCACAATATAGCAGACGCTAAAAAAATGAGGAGGCCGGCGATGAGTCAAGGTTGCACTTCGATGCACTGGTATACGCCGATGCGGAACGCCATTGAAGCTACAAAGCGAACGTATTGTCAGCAACAACGAAAACCAAATATACAGGAAGACAAATAACAGAGGTCATTACGACCTCGCAACAATAAAACGTTTTAGAGAAGCGAGCAATATATTTGTCGGCAACATTTCCAGTACCGTATTAAAGAGATACATAGTCAAATTGAAGCTCCGGATATACATAAGTTAGCAACCAATTTTGTTTACGCTGTTCGTCCTATAAGGTGGCATACGCTGTGGCAGGCACTCTTACGCTCGCGTACGAGTGTTTGAAACGGCGAATACGTGCTCTGAATGGCGAGCAGGACAGAGCGTCTTTTAAATATATGCTGAAAATATTACTTTTCCCAGAACCCTGCTCTGCTGGAGCAGTTTCGCAATTTTCTGTATGCCATTTTTTTCCCTTGAATTGAGGATACGCGTTTTTTAGTTGCCTCTTTCTTTCTGTTTTTACGCTGTCTTTTCTCGTTTGCGCACTGCATATCAGTTCTCTTTGAAAGGAGCGGAGATTTATCTCAGCCTTTTATTATTATTATTATTATTATTATTATTATTATTATTATTATTATTATTATTATTATTATTATTATTATTATTGCGATAGCAATTATATGGACACTCAAAAGCAGATTTCTGCCGTCGGCGTCGCCGTCGCCGTCGCCGTCGCCGTGAGGTTCCGTATGACGTCATTTGGAGAAGAAATCGTCGCCGCGCGCCGAACGCTGCATGTGCGAGTGAAAGGGCGCGAGGGGCGCGTCTTTCACGCGGAGTGAACGCACGGCGGAGAACAAACGCGCGTTCTGCGCCGTGCTCGCTTAAGGGCTGCAGAAGTAGGCGTCTCTGTTCTCCTTCACAATCACCATGTATGTAGAGCAAACGCGCCTTCTTCCGACGAGCGAGAGGCCGTGGGGGAGGGGGAGGGAAGGGAGGCGACGTTTAGCTGCGGCACCAAGTGCCTATTTATATCAGAGGCTCCGGCAACAGTCAACAACGCCGCACGCATTTTGAGCGAACGCGGGCAAAACGCCGATGGCGTCGACACCAGTTCTGCGTGTTGCCGATGCTGCTGCATGTCCAAGTTTATACAGCTGATAAAGCTAATATCATTACTCCGTATAGCTCTGTACAAGTTTGCTATCGCAATTGATGCTTCGCCTTTCAGGTGAAACTGCGACAACGTTTTATTATTGCGATAGCAATTATATGGACACTCCAAAGCAGATTTCTGCCGTCGGCGTCGCCGTCGCCGTTGCCGTCGCCGTCGCCGTCGCCGTGAGGTTCCGTATGACGTTAATGGAGATGAAATCGTCGCCACGCGCCGCCGAACGCTGTATGTGCGAGTGAAAGGGCGCGAGGGACGCGCGCTTTCACGGGGAGTGAACGCACGGCGGAGAACAAACGCGCGTTCTGTGCCGTGCTCCCTTAAGGGCTGCAGAAGTAGGCGTCTATTTCCTCCTTTACAATCACCATATATGTAGAGCAAACGCGCCTTCTTCTGACGCACGAAAGGCCGTGGGGGGGGGGGGGGGGGGGGCAGGGAAGGGAGGCGACGTTTAGCTGCGGCACCAAGTGCCTATTTATATCAGAGGCTCCGGCAACAGTCACCAACGCCGCACGCATTTTGGGCGAACGCGGGCAAAACGCCGACGGCGTCGACAACAGTGCTGTGTGTTGCCGGTGCTGCTGCATGTGCAAGTTTGTACAGCGGATAAAACTACTATCCTTACTCCGTATAGCTCTCTACTAAGTTGCTATCGCAATTGATGCTTCGCCTTTCGGGTGAAACTGCGACAACTTTTATTATTATTATTATTATTATTATTATTATTATTATTATTATTATTATTATTATTATTATTATTATTATTATTATTATTATTATTATTATTATTATTATGAAAGTTGCGCCGGCATTTACATTTTTCATAGCTGTCTAAATTCTTCCGCCTATACACGCATTTGGAAAACCGCTTGTGTTTTCCCTGTATTAAAGTTTGGTTCCACAACACATGTCTCTAACCACAGGCCGATTTCACTCCTGGGAAGATTTTCGAGCTTGCCCTTCACACCATATTGTACTCTATAGTGTAAAGAGGTTGCTAACTCCAAACCAGCAGGGATTTCTCATCGGTCGCTCAACAGTCACCAGTCTTGCGAGCTTCAGGACAAAGATCTCTGCGCCAATATTTCAGAAGGGGCAAGTGGATGCCGTGTACTGCGACCTCAGCAAAGCTTTACTTGTGCTTAGCCATCCAATGCTCCTCGTAAAGCTTATACGTCATGGTGTTGATGCTTCAGTTGCTGCTGTCCTTCGAAGCTATGTTCTGGAGAGGTCCGGCTATGTTAGCATCAATGAACAGTCACCTTTTCTGTACAAAACCACTAGAGGTGTCCCTCAATTCTCCGTATTAGTACCAATCCTGTTGTTGTTATTTGTCAACGATGTTTCTTCTGTTATCCGCAAATCGCCCTTTCTTCGATATGCCGATGACATCAAGATTTCTCAAACATATCCTCACTATTGATGATTGTCGAATTCTTCAGTCTGACTTGTCGTTTGCAAAATTCTGCAAATACAATGGTCTCAGCCTCAGCGCTTCTAAGACCAAAATGAAGGCCTTTACTCGCAAAACCGAAGGTATTCTGTTTTCTTATTCTGTGGATTCTTTTACGCTGAGCAGGGTTGCTGAGGTCGATGATCTTGCGTACTCTTTAAGGCCTCGTTAAGCTTTTCATCTCATACTGAACGCATTGCTATGCGTGGTCTGCGCTCTCTAGGTTGTTTGCCGCTTTTCATACGAAGTCAAATCTCCCGCTCCTTTCCTGATGCTGTATCAGGCTATATGTCTCCCACAACTCGAATACGCATCGGTGGTGTAGAATGGAAATTCCGAATTTCACAGTGATAGACGAGAAAGAATTCAGAAAGTGCATTTTACCGCCATCGTTTTTGCGCTGGCCTGGCATTGGACAATCTTGCAGCGCTTGCAGTTTACGCTCACTACCGTCCCTTACCTGCCAACGTATTCGCGCAGACCTTCTGTTTTTGTATAAGCTCCTCACGGAAACCTGAACTGCGCTGAGCTACTTAATTAAGTCGTGCTTGGGATTCCTCAGAAGGCCACAAGGGAGCACAGACCATTCTTCTTCCCTGCTTGTCACAGCAAACATTCCGCTTTGTATAGAATTCAAACTCTGCATAATGCCTATTTCGCTGATCCTGATAGCTTTCATCGTTCACTTTCATCCTTCTGTTCACAGCTTCGTATTGTCGTGTGCTAGTTTTTCTCGGTATACGTGCTCTCTTTCGCCGTGTGATTTAGTACGTTGTCAGCTTGCCTGGCGATATGTCTAATGTTTCAGCTTTTGTTTTTGTACATTTAATGCTCTTGGTGCATTGCATTTGCCTGTACTTTACGTGAATCGTTTCCCCTTTCTTCATTCACTTTCCCTTACGTTTGTAGCTTTAGCTGTATGGCTTTTTTTTTTCATCGTACTTTCTCACTAATCTTCTGTTCACTTTCGGTTTACCTTAACTTTGTCGATAGATGAGAGCTTGTTTTAACAACTTTCCATCTCTTTTTTTTGTGCCAATATTATGCCCAACTGGCGTTTCTGTACATGCATCTTTTCTTTTTGACTATGTCTTGCGGTTGCTGCGAGATACTTCAGCACCTGATATTGAAGTGTGCCGCTTTCATTGCGCGGCGCACGTCGTATAGTGAGGGGCCATCAGATCCTTGGCCTGCTGTGTACGACACTCGACGAATGTTGGTATCCCAGTGGTTGTGCGTCTTGACGCGATCAGGCTCATCGCGCTCTCCTTACCTTTATAGAACTAACTTAGGTTCGCGTTTGTAGCTTATTTATGTTTTCAAATAGTGTCTGACAGGACTCATTCTTCTACTCTAACATTCCTTAGTGGTGTGACCTGCAGTCACCGGCCCTACTGAGTGTGTTCTACTTTATTCTTTGAGAATTGTCATCTTGCGCTTTCTTTCCTCTTTCCTCCCCTTCTTCCTATCTTGCATTTCTATATTTCTGTCTCCTCCTTTCTGAAGATTAGGCAGGCGTTGTGTCCCTTCCGGTGGCAGTTGCCAGCCTGGTCCTCGCTTTCCCTTTCCTCTCAAGTGTATATATGATTTCAAAACAAATAATAATAATAATTGTATCCTTTCTTAAGGCTCATGCTCATGTACGTCTATTATAAAAGCTGTGCCTATAACCTATAATGCTTACTACTACTACTGCTGCTGCTGATGCTGCTGGTATACTACTACTAATACTACTACTACTACTACTACTACTACTACTACTGCTGCTAATAGTAATAATGTAAATTATTAGTGATAATGCTCATTAGTGGTATTATTAGATGAAAATAGGAAGGCGGATGTGCCAGACGATAAATGTACCAGCGAATGACTCGGCTACTTTAAGTACGTTGCGTATGAGTACATGTCATCAACATCGGCAACGCTATCCAGCGGTCATAATATGATTTTAACCACTGTCCGAAAGTCCATGTACTTTTCATATGTTAATTTGTCCTCATATTTTCTACCTTTACCTTTCCCCCCATGTTAGACGGACAACCGTATAGTTACTCTGGTTAACTTTTCTTTGCCTACTTCTCATTTATTTATTGCGAAATGTGACATGTTTCGCCACAGATTGGGCCGGCTATCCGGCCCAATCTGTATAGGTAGAAAGAACAACAAAGACAACAAGTATAATCACGACGCACTGTCGTAAGTCTATGACATTATGGAAAAACACTAACAGAGGAACTATTTCTCTTTCTCTCTCAGTGTGTCTTTTTCTCTGCCCTCTATAACTCCTCGCGTATTCATTGATGTGGAAATAATGAAAACGAACTAGTCGAAGCACGCGAAATTTCAACACATCGGCAACAAATAGCTTGTCAGTGAACGCAGGGCTACGTGTAGCAAATAACAAATGCAGTCAGGCGTACGAAAGAATTACTGAGCGTGCATTGTATCAATGTTTGCACTTAATCCGGCTGCTTCTGTCAATGCGAATGCTGTCGTTAAACGCTAAGATCAAAGAACGAACGAACGAACGAAAGAAAGAAAGAAAGAAAGAAAGAAAGAAGGAAAGAAAGAAAGAAAGAAAGAAAGACGAAGTGGAAACGTCTCAAGTCGGCATTGCTTTCATGCTTCCTTCCTATACGGCGACAAGTCGGCTCGAGCAGAAAAGGCGATTCTGGGAAGGAGTTGCGATTGAAGGCCAAGTAGGCCTGGGCCTCCGGTGAAAGGAGCTCATTAAAGGCATGCAACTGGCGAGCAAATCAGAGCCCAAGTGATCTCGTCGTAGGCGTTGTGTAAACACGCTCGGCAATCCCGGAGGACGCCGAATCATCAACTAAGCAAAGGAACGAGCGCGAATGATCTTTCCGGAGGCAATCGTGGCGCATATCTATTCGCGGAACTGATATTTATATCAGCGTGGATAAAGTAGGGAAGGAAACGAGAGCGAACTTGAGCTGCTAAACGCACCAGAGCACTAACTAGCTAGGTGTTTGCCTTAGCAATGCGCGATTCCTTATACCGTAATCACTCGAACGTAGGGAGACGGCTTTTTTTATTATATGTGTAAAAAAGTTGTCGCAGTTTCACCTGAAAGGCGAAGCATCAATTGCGATAGCAAATTTGTAGAGAGCTATACGGAGTAATGATAGTAGCTTTATCAGCTGTATAAACTTGGACATGCAGCAGCACCGGCAACACGCAGAACTAATGTCGACGCCGTCGGCGTTTTGCCAGCGTTCGCACAAAATGCGTGCGGCGTTGGTGACTGTTTTCGGAGCCTCTGATATAAATAGGCACTTGGTGCCGCAGCTAAACAATTTCCAAAGAAAGGAGTCAGTGAGATCTTTCGCGCATCGGCAGGATAGCTACACCGCTGCCAAGCCAAAGTTGCTCCTGCATGGTGATCGTGAACCTGATTGCAGTACCTTGTACAATGTAGAGCCTGCCGGTTTGTGTACCTTATCTGCAGTGCACACCTGATTGCGTTCATATCGACGCAACATGACTTTTTTAGTTTTTCATGCCGAAAAAATCGTATGTCGTGCAGATGTAAGGACCGTACGTAATACGTACGTATGCACTGCTATATTGGAGAGAGCAATTAAGCTCAGTGGAGTATGGCATCGTCACCACGTTTCCCCCTGTTCTATTCCCTGTCACTCTCTATCTCTTTTTATCTCCTTACCTCCTTCTACCCGCCCAAGGTAGCCAACCAGAACTACCTGTCGTAAACCTTTCCACGCATTGTATCGCATTGTATTTCCAGCCCCTGAATGTGCTCAACTACCGCCATGTCTTAAAAATCAAAGCCCTAAGCTGTCAAAGATGGAGCTGGGCGTAATTGCGAAAGCTTGTTTACTGCTTCAGTCACCGTCCATGATGCCGATGCGCCAACTACTTAAAAAAAAATATAAGAATGCATTTAGAAAACTTGTAAATGCTGAAGTTAATCAAAGTTTTTCGCCCTTTCTACCTGTGTACGAATCTGCTGACAGAGCGTGGTACAACTCAGCGAGCCACGTATTCGGTTAGGATTCTGATGATTAACGACATTACTCGGTTGCGTAAGAGACCAAACCGCCCTGAGCTCAGAAAAGCGCATCTGCTGTCTCTACGGTAGGATACGCTAAGCAATAATTAAGGCTTCGCTGTTTTTCGAGCTGCACCTGGCGGCTAGTTTCTTCTTTTGCGTCGACGCTATTTCCTCGTTTGACAGCGTTCCCTCGATTTGTCGTATTTTTCAAGGAATCTCTGCAAGTTCTGTCTGTCTGAAGTGGTCGTGAGCTTACTCTGAAGAAAAGAAAAACACATTAGCTCGGCTTCTTTCCTCCGAGCAACTGAGGGCGGAAATCTAATCGCTTTAGACTCTAGGGTTGTGCAATTGAGCATTCATGAAAGATAAAAATTGTCCAACAACGCTATAGGAGTAGCGCAAAGCAACGGAGGATATCTGTACGGGTTCTTCAAGAAGAAAGCTGTGCCCGCACTCGGGCGGATGACAAAAGTTTCTTTTCATGAAGCTTTCTCTACATTGCGAATTTCTGCATAACTGATTTGTTATACATGAGGGCCGGTATAACGTAAAACAATTCCCATCTGTTTTTATTCCAAATCGGCCATTAGTTATTCATGACAGATCGAATGTTTCGGGCTCTGCCCATGTGGGCGTGGCGCCCGCTCATATTAGCTGGATTCGAACCATTCTGGACTATCACGAAGGGCTAATGGCCGATTTGGAATAAAAACAGCTTGTATTTATGTACTGTATTTCGGCTTTTTTTCCGGCTTTCCCTTTTCACCTTGTGTATCTCGTGGTGAAATAAACATGTTGATGATGATGATGATGATGATGTATTTATATTTGTACTTATGGTCACTTCATTAGTATTTATGTGTGTTTATGGTCTAATATGTGTATCATATGCTCATCTTTGTGCGTCTTGTGTTGTGGTGTTGTCTTGTGGTGTTGACTGTTGTGTCACTTTGTGTGTATTAATTATGTGTCATCTGTGTATTTGTTTCATCTGTACGCGCTAATCTTGGACCACATCGCGGCTATGTGTACGTGTTGAGAACGCATAACACGCGTATGTGTCGGGACTCAATACGCTTTGTGGTGCAACCTGCCCTCACCTTTTGGTTCAATATGTTCCAGTGTTTCGAGGACTATACATGTAGACTTATTTTGCTCTCTTATCTAACTCCACTCTAGGTTTTCCAAACCTGTGACGTTATTCTCATTTTACAATTCTTATTAGTATTGTTATTATAGGTGACTAAATATATCTTCATTGAACAACATAAAAATTTTAAAAAAGACAGTGACTTAGTCTCCGTGGTAAATTCTTACGTGACCACAGCAGCGTCGGCAGCTGGACTCTTTTCTACGCACCTTCCCTTAGAGCTTATGCACGCACATAACAAAACAATACACGTAGTCGGCATAAAACTTACAGACCGCGGGATGTGAACAAAACAGTGAAATCCCGAGTAGTTTGTCACCGTATAACCAACATGCTGGAAATGCGAATATCAGGTTGTGTACCCTGGCTGTGGAAATATCCAGCTTTATTCTCTGTTCCTGCGGTTCCTAAATGTTTGACGCCGAATGCATATAGGACAGGTCGGCGACGTACGAGTTTAGTAAACTGCAACAGTATTTAGTAAACTGCATTTAGTAAACTCCAACAGTTCACCAAGAAATCAGAGCAAGCAAGAGACTTCTGCACTATGCAACACTTTCGTATTTCTTAACGTGAGCCCCCGCCAATGTTTCCTACCCTGTACGCTCTTACAGTACCGCGTGATAAAGAGTGCGAGGAAACAAAAAAAATTGCCCGCCAATCCACCCTGTGAAGGTGGTTGGAAAGCGAAGCTTTTCACGCCACCCTCACGGTGACTGCGGCGCACTTGATATTTCACACACTACAACGTAACTTTAACCACGGCCTTTATTATTATTTACTTCACAACAATGTTCACTACTGCTTTATGATCGGTGTGATATACACTACTAGACTACCCCATAGTGGGGTAGTCTAGAAAATGAACCGAAGCAGTTACTAGGCTGGAAGGGTTTCGAATGACGTCAACCCTCTTTCAAGCAGCTGCATAAGCTTTGCAGCAGCTGCAATCTAATCTTACGCACCGCGCCGAGCCTGTTTCCGTTGTTTGCCCGCAGCCCTTATCATCCATCATGTTGGCTCATCACTTTGAAGCTTGTTTTTGTGGTTTTTCTCGCGAAAACGAGTGCTTAGTTGTACGCTGAATGCCTGAATTCAAGTAAGCTATACTGCTATACCTGCAATTGTTAGCGGTTCGTCGGGATCGTTTTTTGCTTACAACGACGGACACGACAGAAGCCTTGGCTGGTAGAGGTACAAAGCTTCGCTTTAAAAAATCAGTCAGGAGTGCCTCTGGGAGTTGTCTACATATGCGCAAGCATTGTGCCGCTTGCTAATCTCCACGCAGCCCGCTGTAAACATGAATGTTGTCAAACTTCATCCGACCAGTATAAACTACAGCGCTGCGGCGACACGAACTGTTGCGGACGGTGACGCAAGGTGAATTGATGACGCAAGCAAACTGCTGCAGGTGGCGGCACCGGGTGCGTTGATGATGTTCCGATCATTATAAGCCGTTATCACTCGTTAGCGCCTTATCCATTTGCGTCGGACGACTATATGAACCGTGATCAACCGTACTCCGGCGACGGCTGCGTATAGCGCAGCCGCGCGGGCTCTATCTTGAAAGCGATTTGCGATGGCGACAGAGTGCGCGGAGTGCTGATAGCTTCATGTGCGCTGTGTTCTCGCCGCTTAGTTTGCTTTGAAGCTATAGGCAGCAAGATGGTCAACTCTCTCGCTGCAGGGGGCCCTATCTCGAAAGCGATCGTCTTACGTGATGCTCGGACGGACGGCTTTCCTCGTTGGGTAGGCATAGTAATGCTTGCGCATTTAATAACCATCTACCTCGGGTGACATCTCGCTGCTTCTGCGGAGACCGCATAAGAGGCGTTCCTATACCGTGCATTTTCGTTAACAGCTGGGAAGGCGGAAGCTTTCTCTCGTGAAAGTAGTGGAACCCGAGGCAAAAAAAAAAAAAAAAAAAGAGGCTGCGAGATTATTATCACCGCCAGCAGCTCGGCGAAGGTCGGCCGACAGGCTGCATTTTGTAGCACGGGCGGCGACAACGAAGTGGCGCAGTCCCGTGATCGTGGCGTGCTACGATCGCAGCAGGAAACACGGCTCTCGCGACGCCATTCTTGGATCCGACGTGAACTTAATTCCGTTTCACGCTTGTCGAGAAGCCCAACGGCCAATACTCGGCTTCACTTCGCTCTCATCACCTGATAAATTCATCAAGCTGAGGTTTGTAAATGTGCGTGCGGGCGCGTGCGTAATAGGTTGTGAAAAGACACCCCCCATTAGCGCTGGTGGATCCGGGTGAACGTTTAATCTTTCCAAGATCACTTCGCCAGACCGAAGGCAATAGTGGCCATACAACCGCCTGCAACGTGCTCTTGTCGCTTGCAGTTTACCGCATAATACTCCGTGCGAGTTCCTTTCATAGGAGAGAAGGTGACTGCGCTCGTTACATCGGCGTGTTTCAATTCGTTCGATTTAGTTTGGCAGAAAGAATGGTTACGTTTGTCCCATGGTTACAGAGAGAGACAGAAGAAAGGGGAAAGGCAGGGAGGTTAACCAGATGGTAAGATCCGGTTTGCTACCCTACGTTGGGGAGAGAGGGGAGGGGGAGGTTAAGTGACAGGGAAGTAGAGATAGAGAAAGAAAGGAGCACAGATGTGTCTTACGTACCCTGAGATGCGGCTTTTCCTTGAGCGTCCTTCACTGAGTACAGTAATTTGAGTATCCGTTGAAGGAGCGCATTCTATTGCATCCACCTGAAAAATATGAGAAAATAATCTATGTTATGAAAATGTCAGCCACAAAATGCTAGTTCTAGAATTTCGCTACACTCTTTTTTGAATTCACCAACATCCACACACGCTGTGCTCACTGCCATCTAAGTTTCAACCCACTATCCATAGCAGCCTGCCCATGTAGTTTATTTATTATTGCCATAGCAATTGTATGTGGAAACATGCAGGCGAATTTTCGCTTTGCTGTCGCCGTGATGTCCCGTTTAGAGGGTGTCCTTCTTTAGAAGGTCGAAAATATTTAAATATTGCCTGTATCAGGTAGCACAATTCTAATCCATGGTCGAAATTACTTCATGAGGTGGCCATTACTTCAACGAAAAATCAAAATGCCTAATTAAATAATTAGCATAATTACCCTAGCCAACTTTTTATTTTATTATTTTACGACACATACTTAAAACGACGAATGTTATATTAGCGTAATTATGTTCATTATTTAGTGAAGCATTTTGATTTCTCATAGAACTAATGGTCGCCTCATAGAGTAATTTAGATGAAAGGTTAGAATTACGCTATCTGCCACAAGCAATTTGTAAAAAATGTTGGACCTTCTAAAATAAAAAAAGCGCGCGGTATATTTAGGCATATGTATGCACTATAATACCTATCTGTATACACCCGTGAGTCCTCAAGGCGTATCCACTTGTAACGAATTCGCTGGACTGCCCCAGATTTGAGATATTAATTTTCAAATGTCCGACGAAATGCATTGATGTTCCTGTCACTTATGTGCTTCGATGCATAAAACAGTGTTTTCTTAAAAGAAGGAACTGGAACACCCATCCATTTCGTCGGAGGCTTTGAAAACGAATATCTCGAAACTGGTGCAGTCCTGAGAATTCGTTCCAAGTGGATACGCCTTGCGAACTCACCGGCTATAATTCGCAGATTCAAATACGTGCCGTAAAGCAATTCATTAAAAAGTTTATTAGCGCAATTATGTTCATTATTTACTGAAGCATTTTGATTTCTCGTCGAACTAATGGTCGCCTCATAGAGTAATTTAGATGAAAGGTTATAATTGCGTTATCTGCCACAAGCAATTTGTAAAAAATGTTGGACCTTCTAAAATAAAAAAAAAGCGCGCGGTACATTTGGGCATATGTATGCACTATATTTACGTATGCCGTATACGCAAATTAGATGCTATAATATTCGACCGCCGAAAGTCCTGAAACCAAAAAATTACCACCTTGACTGATTTGCTTCTCATAATTTTGAGAATTATGAGGAGTAAAAGACAAAAAAAAAGGCGATAACGCAATAAGCACCCAACAAGGCGTCCCCGCATTATAACGAGCCTGTAGAACAACGCAATCTACAATAATCGCCGCCTTTGTTTCACCGCCGTTGAGTAGTTATACGGTGAACTAGATTATATGCTATAGTTGAGTCGGCGAAGCAGCGCGGGGCGGCGCCATGCCAGCACGTAACAACTCGCACCAAGAACGAGCCGTCTCGTTATCGTCGCGCGCTTTCTCCGCTTTCCTTAACACTCGTCGCGTAACATCTCAGCAGGGGGAATTACAAAAGCCACGCGCCGCCGGAGAAATGCGGGGCGCGTGCGTTGCGCGCGACAAGAGCCTACTTAAGGCGCAGCGCTCAAAGAGGAAAAGGAGGAGCTGGAAGGAGGGGGAGGGTACAGTAGCGTGCAGCATCCCGGGAGCTTTCCGCGGCCTTGGAGTAGTCCGGTTATTAATGGCCTTCCGATAGGCGTCCGATAGGTGTCGAGCTGTTCCTGCGCTTCTGCCATCGAAGCAGGAAGGAGAGTACATTGCGACTACCGCATTAGGAAGGATGCGCATGGTGAAAAAAAAAAAGAAATGTACGAGAGAGAGAGAGAGAGAGAAGGTAACAGCAAACAACCGACTCTTAACAGAGCCTCTGCCTCGATCGACATTAGGGACAAAGGATTTAGCTCCAGGACGCGCAATGCATTATGCACAACCGGCGCGCGTAGTTAATTGAGATTGTTAGATTTCATCGGACGTAACTATACATGTAAACTTAACTTGCACGCACCAAACTTTTTTGTGCCGCCGGGCGCGAACTTGCGAATAAAAAAAAAAAGTTCTCTGAGATGGCGGATTCACTCAGTTTCTCATCGTCTTCACTCTCAGCGTATTTGTCAGAGTGAATTTCTCGTTCTTCGCTTTATCCACGTCTCTAGTCTAACAGAACCGTTCGATTGCCGTCGCGTCGGCGGCGAATGAGTTGTTCGAATTCACGGTGTACAACAGACTTTACCGTTTTCCTTTGTTGCGAAAAGCGAGGAAGGCGGTGATGGCGTAATAATCGGCTCTTGGTTCCAGCTTTGTTATACCTGTTTAAGGCGTTCTCGACGGTAGTTTTCTCGTCGGTAGTAGAAATCAAAGATCGTAGAGCAAACGACTACGTGATAATGTGGGCTTCCTAGCATTCCTGCATGCAATGGTACGCAGCAAAGCACGCAGCATTGCAGAGGTACCTCGTTATCTCAGCAATGCATTTGTCGTTATGTCGAGGCAGCGGGCTAAATTTTGCGCCGCTCCTAAACGCTCGTAACGCTCCGGAGCGCTGTCATGAGCAATTTATTTCAAGAACCACCATAAACCCACCTACGTTGAACTTTGCCTACACATCTCCCATGGCATCGGCCTTACATTCACCCAACCGAAACAAGGTGCCTTGTTTCGTTCACCGAGGACACCGGGCGAACGTCGTATAACGAATGAAAATACTGAAAAAAACGAGAATTCAAGAATTATTTGTCACGCTTCTAATTAGACATTAAATGTTTGGGACATATTGAGATTAGGGCGCCTCCCATTTCTGCCAGATATAATTATTGTTGTCTAAAACAGAGTTGTTTTCGCGCATCGGGGAAATGTATAGCTTATATTGGCAGCATGACATTTGGAAGCCCTTTATTCAGATTTTGTTTGCCGAAGGTGTATTCTATTCACGCGCACTTTGCACAGAGTGTTTCCATAGTGGTCCGCATATTTTATCTTGGTTGTACATGTAGTTATATAATGGCAGCGGGGTGTAAATTTTGCGCAGCTCGTAAAACAAACTCATAATGCTCCGGAGCGCTTGCATCCATAATTTATTGCAAACGCCGCAAATAACCCGCATATTTTGAACTTTGCGTACATATAATCCATGATCGACTTGGCCAGTATTGTCACGAAATATAAACAAGTTGCATTGCCTAGTTTACAGAAGACACCGGAAAAACTAACTCGGAACCTAGTATGATGCATGAAAGTAAGCAAAAATCGGCGGTTCAGTAATTTTATTGCGATAGCAATTATATGGACACTCAAAAGCAGATTTCTGCCGTCGGCGTCGCCGTCGCCGTGAGGTTCCGTATGACGTCATTTGGAGATGAAATCGTCGCCGCGCGCCGAACGCTGTATGTGCGAGTGAAAGGGCGCGAGGGGCGCGTCTTTCACGGGGAGTGAACGCATGGCGGAGAACAAACGCGCGTTCTGCGCCTTGCTCGCTTAAGGGCTGCAGAATTAGGCGTCTCGTTTCTCCTTTACAATCACCATATATGTAGAGCAAACGCGCCTTCTTCAGACGCGCGAGAGGCCGTGGGGGAGGGGGAAGGAAGGGACGCGACGTTTAGCTGCGGCACCAAGTGCCTATTTATATGAGAGGCTCCAGCAACAGTCACCAACGCCGCACGCATTTTGAGCTAACGCGGGCAAAACGCCGATGGCGTCGACAACAGTTCTGCGTGTTGTTGCTACCAAAGCCGCTCACATTACTTCGTATGACATTGCTGTGTTGCTATCGCATTCATTGCTTCGCCCTTAGGGCGAAACTGTGACATTTTTATTAAGCCGAGCCCTTGTAGAAAGTTACTTATTTAAGCGTTCCGGATTATCATACTGTCGCTATTGGATATATTTGCCAAAGTACAAAACCGACTATACAAGACACCAACTTCTAATTAGGTGAAATTAGTGAGAATCTTAGGCACAATGTGTGGCGACTTTTTCGTTTTCGAAGTTTCGACAGAAGCTTTACAAAAAAAATGTCACAGTTTCGCCCTAAGGGCGAAGCAATGAATGCGATAGCAACACAGCAATGTCATACGAAGTAAGGTGAGCGGCTTTGGTAGCAACAACACGCAGAACTGTTGTCGACGCCATCGGCGTTTTGCCCGCGTTAGCTCAAAATGCGTGCGGCGTTGGTGACTGTTGCTGGAGCCTCTCATATAAATAGGCACTTGGTGCCGCAGCTAAACGTCGCGTCCCTTCCTTCCCCCTCCCCCACGGCCTCTCGCGTGTCTGAAGAAGGCGCGTTTGCTCTACATATATGGTGATTGTAAAGGAGAAACGAGACGCCTAATTCTGCAGCCCTTAAGCGAGCAAGGCGCAGAACGCGCGTTTGTTCTCCGCCATGCGTTCACTCCCCGTGAAAGACGCGCCCCTCGCGCCCTTTCACTCGCACATACAGCGTTCGGCGCGCGGCGACGATTTCATCTCCAAATGACGTCATACGGAACCTCACGGCGACGCCGACGGCGACGGCGACGCCGACGGCAGAAATCTGCTTTTGAGTGTCCATATAATTGCTATCGCAATAAAAAGAGAAGACACATTTATCGTTTGTCGCGCACGACAAGCTTCCTGATTCAGCGAAATATCACTGTGCTTCACATAGTTCAACAAGGAGACAGGGGAACAACAACTACAAGACGTGTATAAGGTATACAAATTGAGAGAATGCAAGTATTTAGTAAGTATTTTTATAGCGCATAATCACCCTAGACACTTCCACCCTTCGGTGCTCGTCCCCCATAATGTGGCCCCCATTCCCTCAAAATATGAACTTTCTGACCTTGATGGTCCTTTATGACCCGCTCACGGTAACTAGAAAACTTTTTAGGCGTACCATATAACGCTTCTATATAGGCCAAAAACGAGGGTTTAACAATTTTTATTTTACTCCTAATTGACATAAAATTTGAAAACTTGCCTGCCCATTGCTTTTAACAATCTCCACATTTACTCAAAATATAGGCTTCGTGAGTTAAGAAGCTTTTTTTGTTTTGTCTTTTTTTTTCATAAAATTGTGTTAACTGGCAGTTAACGTTCTTTATCGCTTCTAGTCGCAATAACAGCTTCGCTCTATAGAAAAAAAAAGTGGCGTAAAGAAAAAAAGTTGTCGCAGTTTCACCTGAAAGGCGAAGCATCAATTGCGATAGCAAATTTGTAGAGAGCTATACGGAGTAATGATATTAGCTTTATCAGCTGTATAAACTTGGACATGCAGCAGCACCGGCAACACGCAGAACTATTGTCGACGCCTTCGGCGTTTTGCCCGCGTTCGCTCAAAATGCGTGCGGCGTTGGTGACTGTTGCCGGAGCCTCTGGTATAAATAGGCACTTGGTGCCGCAGCTAAACGTCGCCTCCCTTCCCTCCCCCTCCCCCCCCCTCCCCCACGGCCTCTCGCGCGTCGGAAGAAGGCGCGTTTGCTCTACATATATGGTGATTGTAAAGGAGGAAAGAGACGCTTACTTCTGCAGCCCTTAAGCGAGCACGGCGCAGAACGCGCGTTTGTTCTCCGCCGTGCGTTCACTTCCCGTGAAAGCGCGCGCCCCTCGCGCCCTTTCACTCGCACATACAGCGTTCGGCGCGCGGCGACGATTTCATCTCCATTGACGTCATACGGAACCTCACGGCGACGGCGACGGCTACGGCGACGGCGACGGCAGAAATCTGCTTTTGAGTGTCCATATAATTGCTATCGCAATAAAATGAATGAGTTGATAAGCAATTGAATCCACCACGAACACTATTAAATGTGAATGCACGACACACATCATGGAAAATAAGCGCAGGTAACTGCTGTTCATAGGGCTCTAATTAGTTTCAAAGCTTGATTGCAAAAACGACGACAAAAATGAACGCGTGGAAACATATTCCGAAACAGCTTGGGCAACATCCAGTTTCGAGCTTTTTTTGGTAGTGACGTACGACATCATGCTCTCGTCAGAGCGTCAGCATCGGCGTCGCTAGGTAGTGCTAAGTTCATTTCGTAGGCCACGTGGAGGCAGATCATTAGCAATGAGAGTTACGTATACCTAACTAGCCAGAATAAAACTTGCGTTGCGCCTTGCGACACTACACAGTAGAGGCACATTGCCAATGTAGACGATAGAGCGCCATGAAGTTTTCCCGTAACTGCCGTTCACCCTTATTCAATATTCGCCAGCTTGCGAGAACCTCGACTGCCATGTGCTCGCCATGCCGTACGTCACCTAGGCACCTCCTGCGACTTCTTTTGTTCGCATACTCCACGAGCTAACGTTTTTTTTTTTTTTTTTTTTTTTTTTTTTTTTTTTTTTTTTTGCCCCTTTGCTGGAAAGACTTATTTGAAGGCGATGACACAAAATACCGGCGCGTCCCATGCAAAGGCTCGATTGTCTATGGTTTAACGCAATACTTCACCTTTACGTACCGTTTGAGCTGGGAAAAGACGAGCGCTCTAACTGAGGTTGAGAATCCGCCTTCTTAGTTTTCTCCCAATAATTGCGCCTCTTATCACCTCGACGAAGTCAGGAGGAAAGATAGTTCGAGAGAAAGAGCAATCTTGGAACGCGGATCTCGACGGCAGCTTTGTGTTTTGTATTTAGCTGAAATCCTGCGCAAGATGCCTAGCAGCGACACTGCATTTATTTCAGCGTAGAGACCCAGACAGGGAAAAGAAAGAAATACGCGTTGTTCGGTTTCTCGCCGAATGAATGCGACAGCGCAATTCGCGACGCTGCTAGCTGCCTTCTAATGCTAATACGAGTTTTGTATTGCTATAGACTTTTCCAGAGTATCTATAATGAACTAATGTGAGGCGTGACTTCATTAGTGTATACGCTAATGAATCTACTAACGGCATGTTGAGGGACGGCCAGCCAGCGTAATATGATGGCTGGTACGTACGCGAACGGGGGCAGGACGTGCGCAGTAGTTCGAATGTGTTGCACCTCTGCAACATTGACTATACACGCGCTTCGAACTTTCTGATCCTGCATCCTTTGTCAAAAGTTCTGCGAGCCGCTCTACAGGTGACAAGGCTTGTCACCGGGTTCCGTGGCGGGGCCGCTATTGCAGGCGGTGCTCGAGCTCTAGGGAGCTCGAGCACCGCTGTTCCTCTCGGTCTGAAGGGCTTTGAAGCAAAGAGAGCGTTGAAGGACCCCCTTACACAGACTGACAGCAGGTTTGGTTGAGTGTGCAGTGACATGGAAGATAGAGAGAGAGAGAAATATAAGGCCGAGATGATAACGAGGCTTCGCTTTGTTTGCTGCTCTGCGATGGTGGAGAGGGAAGCGGCAAGAAATGAGAAGGCGATCAGAAGTGACATGCGCTGACACGTGTCTGCGTTCACTGCGCTTTCAGAGGCGCTGGCACATGTTTTAAAAGTTCAACAAGGTTTCGCTGTGTTTTATGCGGATGGCAGTCGACTTCATTTCATGCATGGTACCAAAATGTTTTCTTCTGTGAGCGCTCTGTGGTCGAATCGGCTTAGCGCAGCATACAGAGAAAAATCTCGTCAGCGAAATAAGGACCGTACATAGCAGATAATGTGTCTAATAGTCTCATCGCAACGACAAAAGTGGCGCGAGGCACTGCTCATCAAGCCGATGCGAAAGCATTAGGCGTTTGTAAAAACTACGCTCAGCCACAAGCAAGAGTAAGGTTGCCTAGCACTAAGATTCGCCAGGCGGCAGTCGAAGGCTCAGTGAAGTGTCAAGAGAGGTCAATAGCGAGTTAGCCTATTCCGCTGAATTTCACTGTAACTTCGAAAGTTTTGCAAAAGCTGCACATGCTAAATCAACTTAACCGGAATAACGTCTTTGAAAGTTCATAAAAGGGAAATAATATAAGCCTATATACAATAGCCCATATGCCAGCAACAGAACTATGAAGTTCTGGTTTTATATGAACCCTAAATCAGTGTCTATTGGTGAATTATTATTTCAAGACCGTAAGTGCCTATATTTGAAAGCTGATCACGAGCAGATAATGTCGAGGCCGGGCTTGTTTTCTTTTTTCTCGCGCTAAAATGACAGCGTAAGAGCTACAGTGCGATGTTACAGAATTTTAAGTATTATCACGTCTTTTGGCTACTCTTTATGAAAAATCAGTTATCAAAACATGTCAGATTGAATATACGGTTTCCTTAGAGCGCAACGTTGTTCTTGTTGGTGTACAAGAAGAAAAAAAGATAAGCTACGCCATCATGGGCGTTGTCAAAATCAATGGCTCCATGGTGAACTAGTGCGACAACGTCAAGTGCGACCACGCTGCAACCAATCTTATTTCTGCATCTTCCCTGGATAGCTAAGTCTGCGTGCTGCAGAGTAAAGAAGACTGTTTTGATATTACAGTGGTCGCACTTTTCAAGGATTGTTACCTACCTATTGTGTTCACTTGTTTATAATCATTACCAAATACCCCCCCAGGATACTATAGAATTTACAAATGCAGCTTGTACTAATATTGCGTTTTAGTGCACTTCTAGAAGCTTGTTTTGAATTGCCCCATATGTAGCTTGGTACGAGCTTCTGACCACATAAAGAAATAAAACTGACAAAAAGCACAAGAACACAAGAAGCAGACGGGCAGAGAACAGCTTGTTAGTGTTCGCTCACACATTTCGTCTGTGTTTTTTTTTTTCTTTAGGCATGCACTAACTTGCCGAGTTTACTATGGCATTTCTTTCCTAATCTGTCGCTACTGAGCTTCCCCAAATGGGAACGCGCTTATAGTTACGTGGTATCGAACAGAACGATTCTCCAACACCATGTGCTTCGTGCAATTATACGTACGTTTCAGGCATAGATTTAACACCGAAAACATGCAGGAAAATGGTTACAGACAGAATCCTTGAAGAATCATACGGACGGAGAGGCCTTGGCTCGTGACTCAGCGTCGCTACATTTTAAATGCTAAACTGTGGTTCTCGAGACAAACAGCATGAAACATTAAACAGCAGCTTCATGCTGGCGCTCGAGTATACGTAGAGGGAAGATATGATCCCATATCAAAGGTATGGTGAATAATACTAATAAGAAAAAAGGTATACTTTGTGTCATCTGAAATCTTCCTTAAACTGTACTTCGCTTCTATTCTGCAGTGATGTCATGCAATAAGTGTTTACTAGCGCCGCAACGCGTCTGCAGTTGAAACGAATGAATACTTAAGTAAGTCTTCATTTACAGAGACAACTGGCCTGTGTTCTATGGGGAAGCGCGGGGTCACTAGGGAGGTGTGACAGGCGTATCCGGACCTTTAATAGGGTCGCTGCCACGTTGGTTTCACAAGCAAAACTACCACAGGGAAATTGGCGTTCCCTTGGCGCGCTTGGGATTTGGGAAGCCAGCCAGCTTGGCGTGTTTGCCTGGAGCTGGCTAAGGCCCTCGCAGTCCCACAGGAGCTGTGCGATGTCTTGTCTGACAAAGTCATCGTTGCAATACGGGCCCGGGTTCGGGAGGTCAGCGTGGGAAGCGGCGGCCGTCTTCCCTTACGTCGTCGCTTCTCTCGGCCGCCGAGACATAGGAGCGCCACTTGCACAGCAGGTCCTCGGATTAGGCGGAAATTGAAAAAGCCGCTTGCTCGCAAAAGCGCTTGCCTACCGCCCGCACCTTTATTATCGCCTCGTTGGATGTTTGTATCCGCTATATTTCGTCGGTCATTTCATTGGAAACAGTTGACTGCAACCTTGGAAGAAGTCCCTCTTTTTGTTCGTTTTTATGTAGAAGGGAGGTTGGTTGTTACGGAGTGTCCTTTTTCTTTCTTTTTTTTTTTTGTTTGTGTGTGTGTGAGTGTGTGTGTGCGTGCGTGCGCGCGCGTCAAGTCAAGAGGCACATTACTGCGCAAGCTCACACTGCGAAAATAGTAGCGATGTGGCGTGTGAAGGCCCAGACGTGTCTACATTAATGTGCAAAGGTTTCCGTCCAGACCATATGGTCAGGGTGGAATGAAGCAGCGAGAAGATGGCATGTAATGCGAAGGGTATTACAGTAATCGGCAAGGGTAGTACAATAATCATTCCGGCAGCAGAGAGCCGATGTAATGCCAGCTTTCAATCGAATCTTCAGAGCACATATTTCTTCCGTACGGGTGAAACCACTAGGAGGTAGAACAATACGGCTGTAACAAACACTCCCGTCGTGAGCCGAAGGATATCTTTTATAATAGTGGAAGTGTATATGTCTTGGGGTGCTGTAGCAGAGAAAGCGGGTGAGCAACCATAACGGTGCGACAGACAACCATACGTCACGGCATGCGCGGTGACACTTGACCGACGGGTCCAGCGCATTCCAACATGGACAAGGCCACTCCTCCGCGTGGCCGTGAAAGTCTGTCGAAACAATCGAATGCATGGTCAACAAGGCGAAGTGCGCGAACAACCTCTGTTAAAGATGGCATTCTGGAATGAGTGGTATAAAATGTTTCTCTCTCTCTCTCTCTCTCGCAGCCGTGTCAGTGTCCGTGTCGGCCTGGACGCTGGTGTCCATCTCGCTGGAGCGGTTCTTCGCCATCGTTCGGCCGCTCGAGTCCCGTCGGTGGCAGACCCGGTCGCACGCCTACAAGGTCATCCTGCTAGTCTGGCTCTGCTCCATGGTCACCATGCTGCCCATCGCCGTCCTTTCGCAGTTGGTGCCCCTGCGCGGAGGTCAGTGTGTTTCCACATCGCGCCTACACTTCCTGCTCTAGATCATCTGGGCGTACAGAACGAAGCCACAACAGCCTACGGCTCGTCGGCTTAAACTGACAGTAGAGGAAATATCGGGGAAAAAATAAGAAGTACGCTAGCAGTTTACATTTGTGAAATAAAATGCGCGTCAGATGATCTGAAAGCAAAGGTTTGCTCCACCGGGAAACGACGAAAAAGATAAATAAGGGAGGAACAGCGCCGCTCTCTAAGTCGTCTTAAGTATTGAGAACTGCTTCTAGAGAGAGAGAAAATGATAAAAGAAAGGCAGGGAAGTTAAGCACGACGGAGCCCGGTTGGCTACCCTACGCTGGGGGAGGGGAAAAAGGAGAGGGAAAGATTGCGAGAAGAAGAGAAAGGCCACTGTGGATATCGTTGACGTGTAAACAGCTTTCTGCTCTATATCACTGACTGTGACTCAGTCCGGATCAGAGGAACCCCCTACTCACTTCGGAGTGAAAAAGATGTGGTCATTTCGTAAGTGAAGTGAAATTCACTGTGGAAACTTTCGCGGCATGCCCTCATTGGCAGAAAAATTAACAATCTCGTGAAATGATGGCTCCGTCATCCCTAAGGCGACATCAGCGATGCTCCAGTTCGCGCGGTAAACAACTCTTTAGCTCGATGTAGCGTATCAGCTCGTTATCGTATTATTTTGTTGCCAGAGCCTTACGTAGACAAAATGATAGGAGGAACAGTGTCAACGTCGTGTGAAATCGTTGTCAACTAGAGTGCACGAGGAAAGTTCTTGTGTTGCGGGATTCTGACCTTAAGGGGAAAAAAAGAAAAATATAGGAAAAAAGGAAGGAGCGGTCCTAACGATATTTATGAAGGTTAACTTCTGCAACCGCGCCTTGACGATAACAAATAAGAACACACTCGTTAAATGTAAAGAGCGTTCTGCACCCTGCGATTGAAAGAGAGCAACAAGATGCTGCCACTTACGAGCCCTACGGTGAAAGGTCATACTAATATTATATGGGCATAAAGCGTGGATGGTGCCAATGTTCCTAGTGGATTGGAGCAGCTGGCTAACAACAGTTCAGAGGTCACTGAAGTGACGTCCAAGGAAGCCTCGTTGGAAAGGTAAATGTGCCAGGCTAAATCAATCTAATGATGGTACTACCACCTTTAACTAAATAAGCGCTGGGGGAGTTCTTAAACCGCAGCACACTAGTTCGACCAGACTTAATGCTTACGTTTAGCATCTTTTTGCATAATATAGGCATTAAAATTCAACTGCATTTTATTACTTAGAACACTGGCCATGCTATCATTCATCATGGTTAGCACTGTGAAAACAGTTTTAGTGCGCAATAGTTTTGCAAGCTTGCCTTACTAAGCGATTGCAATACTAGTTGTGTAATGAAAATTTTTAACATCTCATCTGCTTGGGGCAAATAATTGACGAATGGAAAAAAAGATGAAGCCGATTATGTTAAATAAAATTACTTTGGATTCACCCCCCCCCCTCATATTCAACGGAATATAAATAGGCGATAAAGGACGCAAAAACACATAGTCTAGGATGTGCAAGAACGCTTGTGCACTAAAATTTATGTGCGCGTTAAAGAGCGCCAGGTGGTCAAAAAATAAATAGTCAAAGGCCTGCGCGGCACACGTAGCACAGTCACAGCGTAAGTTGTTTGAGCGGCGCAAGAGTAGCTACAATTTCGGCACCAAGCACAACAGGGTCTTCGCGGCAAAGCAACTTCGCCTCTATTTTGACGAGAAGGATCTGATCTGTCCGCCCGGCGTCGACGGCGAGCTGCGGCTTGTAATGCTCGCGGCGCAGCAGTCTTCTGAGCCGGATGATGCCTGGTTGTAGCCGCGCATATAGCTCTACGATTCGCTTCCAGAAGCGGTTCGTACCTTGCCAGGAAACGTCATAACGTGTACCGAAGAGGTACCCAGAATACGTGGCTCACATCTAACATCGGGATAGCGTTGATTGCGCGCCTCGTCTTAATCGCATCTCGTCGTTTGCGCCTGCGCGCGCGGCGGTTGCAGGCACTTTAACTAGATGGCGCCACCATACTGGCAGAGTCTCGGGTCGTCTGCGCCTGCGCGCCTACCTATATGGCGCGTTTAAAGGGAATGCTAAAGGCAATGCTAACGACAAATTTAGCAGATGAAACTACCCGGGCACTGCGCGCAGCATTTCTTGCGCATTTGCATAGATGATATGCGATGTATCGAAAGATGTGGGCAATTGGCAAAACAATTTTATAATGCGCACCAAAAAAAAAACAAAAAAAAAACAGTGGATATTTAACGGTAAACGCAAGCAAGAGAAATGCCTTAACATTCCGTCGCACCTCTTTGAGATCCCGGATCCACGATTCAAACCGCGTTCACCCCAAAGCCAAGTGTTATTCAGCAGCTAACTCGACACACGTCCTGCCTCTTCGAAGAGCTGTCCAAAGCATTTTAGTGTTCTCCGTGGAATCTTGAACCTAATATACGCGACGTTGTTTGACGCTCGCACGTAGTCTTACTTCAGCACTCAATACAGCCTTATCATCCTCCTTTTAGCAAGTCGTATATTTGAGATCGGAGAATTCATGGAGTGTAAAATCGTCGCATATGTACGCAAACTCCGGTTTCACTAACCGTCGTCCGTACCTGTATTCACCTGCGCGTCCAAGCCGACCGGGGCGAGACGAGTGCTCTTGGGAAAGGTGCTCTTTGTGTGCTACCACAACACAGTAGTGCTAGCACACAAAAGTAAATCTATTGCTCGTTGGCTACGCAACGTTATCTAGTCAACATAAGATGAGTAGCTTGAGTAGATGAGTTGATGAGTAGCAACATAAGATGAGTAGACGTACGTAAGTCGTCTGCGTCAAGAGAATAGTGCAAATAAGTAGACAAGATTTGAGACAACTGAGCCACATTGAATTATGGGGTTTTATGTGCCAAAACCACAATCTGATTATGAGGCACGCCGTAGTGGGGGACTCCGGATTAATTTGGACCGCCTGAGGTTCTTTAACGTGCACCTAAACCTATGTACACGGGTGTTTTCTGCATTTCGCGCCCATCGACAATTGAGCCATTATACAGTTATAAGGGAGATGGACTGAGCACAGTTCCTTGTGGAACACCTTCGCCAGCTTTACAATTGTTGTCGCTATATTCTTTTATCTATTCTTTGTTAGAAACTTTTACGCTATTTGCACTACATCTATGAATCAAAAACAGTATCCGGCGCCGTCTATACAGGCACCAACATCTCCGTGAACACAGAATAAGAAGAAGAAAAAAAAAGGAGTCGATCTTCGAAAGCACGATGGTAAGGAATTGAACAGGTTCGATTGATCGCCTAGGGACATCCACCAAAATGTTCTTCTATGCTGAGGCACAAATGGCACAAACCGTAGCGCATACAAGATAACATGCTCGTCTATCCTGCTCTGCAGCTGAAACAGAAAACTTTGATGAAATAAACCAGTCGAACACACGCTCTGCCCACACGCGCTGAAGCCCTGTCACGCGAACAGAACGTACAAATTGGGGAGCATTGCAAGAAAATAAAGTTCATTAGAACTTTACTAAGACAATATATGAAGTACGTATAATACAATAACTTTGCTGCCTAGTATCCACGGAGGACTAAATCAAAGCACCGTCGTTAGGTGACAACAGGCCTTGCGCTTTGGATATGATGGGCAAAAGGAAAGGAAGGCAGAAAGCCTATAGGGTATACTGTGTGAGTGAACTAGGGTATACTGTGTGAAAGCCGAAACACCTTAAACTTATTGTTCGCACCACTTTATTATTGCGATAGCAATTATATACACACTCCAATCGGATTTTTGCCGCCGGCGTTGTCGTCGCCGTGAGGTTCCGTATGACGTCCAAACGGCGATGGAATCGTCGCCACGCGCCGTGTGCTGTATGTGCGAGTGAAAGCTCGCCAGGGACGCGCGCTTTCACGAGGAGCGAGCGCACGGCGGGGAGCAAACGCGACTTCTTCCATTGCGCGAAAGGCCGTTGAGGGACGGTAGGGAGGGGAGCTAGGCGACGTTTAGCTGCGGCACCAAATGCGTATGGATATAAAAACGTTGTGAGGCGAGAAGGTGGTAAACACTTCCGACGCTGCTCGACGAGTGTCCCGTTCTGATCTCGTCGAAAACCTCTGAGCCGCCGCCAGAGGCACCGGCAACAGTCACCACCGGCGCGCGCGTTCGGTGCGAACGCGAGCAAAACGCCCACGGCGTCGACAACAGTTCTGCGCGTTGTTGGTGCTGCTACATGTACAAGTTTATACAGTTGGTAAAACAACTATCCTTACTCCGTATACAGCCCTCTACTAATTTGCTCTCGCAATTGATGCTTCGCCTTTTGGGTGAAATTGCATCATTTTTCGTCGTTCCACGTTTCTTTCATAATATGAATTATCGACCAGACGAGATGTCGTCCTGTTATTTATTTAATTTGAACATCATCGTGCAGAACGCCCAACACCGAGGCACCTGTTCGAGTTCGTGTAGGAATACAAAATTTACATATCGCCATGAAAAGGAAAACTTAATACGCTTACGATCGCTAGCTCCTTATTCCCGTGACCTTAGCGAAGTGATGGCGTCGCTTATGCCATAGGACTTCCTGCAACGTTCTGCGTCCTGCGTCCCTGCGTTGCGCGACACAAGCGGAACGGTAAGACACCAGAGCGCGTTTCGAAACTCCTACCGGTAGCATGCTGTAACACAACGCGGCGTCCTTTGTCTGAGGCTGGCCACTTGTGCGGTAATTGTGGTTTACGAAACCGTCATGTTCGTGGTGACGACAGTGTTGTGTAGCTCTGGGTTTCCAGGCCGGCGGGTGATTGAATGCCCCCGAAAGTGTAATTCGAGGTGACGCAACGCCGCAGGGTTGTACTGCCACCATCACCTGATCGGAGTTCCGCAATGCTTTTATCGCCGCCCAGGTCGCCACGACCTTCATCATTATGCGCTAAATTATCTCCAAGGCGACATGTTACCGCGAAGACTTGCCCTTTGAAACGATCGAGCAATGACGACTTCTGTTGAATCGTTGTCAACGGAAACTTCGATGGTCGTAGGATAGCCGCACTTTTTCCGGTTGCGTTTATCCGCACGTCTCAATGATCTTTGGATTGTTCCGGAGACATCGCGACGAGACGGCGGTATAGAAAACTCGTTAATATGACCCTCACGAGACGAGCGAGAAGTCTATGCCGCGCGTGCTTTTTAATGTAGAATAAGAAAAAGGACTAGAAAATTATCGCGCCAATTCGTGCGGGGACTTTTCAAGAATGCCAAGTCTTGGCAGGTGTGCCATTTAGTCAGTGGGATCGCCGTGGCATGATTAAACCTACACTGATCACGCAAGAAATTGTCGATGAGACCATCTCAGTACTAAAGGATCTGAGACAAAGGGAGAGAAAAACAAGGTCAAGGATGTTAACTCGGCATCTCAGAAGTTTCCCTACAAGTGTGAAAGGGGAAAGGAAAAAGAAAGGACCGGCGGTGACGACGGCTTAGCGACCTTACAGTAAAGATTGCGTATACATTGATGCGGTGATGAAGCAAGAGTGAGTTGACTGCTATAGGGGGAGAGATAAGAAAAAAATGACAGCAGATCCACGAGGTGAATGATGATGAGTGGGCGAAGCTCCGGAGGGAATCATCGGATCTCCCGCTTAAGGGGACGCTAGCACAAACGCGTTAGAAACGTGCAGTACTCTCTAGTAACGGAGGGAATCATCGGATCTCCCGCTTAAGGGGACGCTAGCACAAACGCGTTAGAAACGTGCAGTACTCTTAGTAAGGGGGAGCGGCCACAGCGTCTTACGCAGCCATTTACACATGCCGGAACGTGCACCGCGTTTGCCGACGCGCTATCACATGACTGCTGAGAGAGTATACCCCCCGTATTCATAAACGCTCCTCGACTTGAACTTGACTTGCCACCGCTTTGGGCAGCGCGTTCGAAACGCGTTGAAGGTAAGGTGGAGAGGCCACAGCGTCTTACACCAGCTTCTTACACGGGCCGTAACGCGCTAGCACAAACGCGTTAGAAACGCGCTAGAAACGCGGCCTTTCGTTAATGTTGGGTATTTATAGCCATCGTGGTGCGTTTGTCCATGTCCGCTTCGTGGCGTAGTGGGCTAACGCCGCGCGCTCGGAAGCGAGGGGTCCCTGGTTCGATTCCGCGCTACGGACACAACTTCGGAATTTTTTAGGGGCGAAGCTCCTTAAGGCGGCACCCGTTCGTCCCTCGTCGTAGTAGTAGTGTGTAACCAGTCTGAGAAAAAAAATTCCGAAGTTGTGTCCGTAGCGCGGAATCGAACCAGGGACCCCTCGCTTCCGAGCGCGCGGCGTTAGCCCACTACGCCACGAAGCGGACATGGACACAAGCACCACGATGGCTATAAATACCTAACATTAACGAAAGGCCGCGTTTCTAGCGCGTTTCTAACGCGTTTTTGCTAGCGCGTTACGGCCCGTGTAAGAAGCTGGTGTAAGACGCTGTGGCCTCTCCGCCTTACCTTCAACGCGTTTCGAACGCGCTGCCCAAGGCGGTGGCAAGTCAAGTTCAAGTCGAGGAGCGTTTATGAATACGGGGGGTATACTCTCTCAGCAGTCATGTGATTGCGTCGGCAAACGCGGTGCACGTTCCGGCATGTGTAAATGGCTGCGTAAGACGCTGTGGCCGCTCCCCCTTACTAGAGAGTACTTCACGTCTCTAACGCGTTTGTGCTAGCGTCCCCTTAAGCGGGAGATCCGATGATTCCCTCCGGAGCTTCGCCCACTCATCATCATTCACCCCGTGGATATGCTGTGATTTTTTTCTCATTTTTCTCAGACTGGTTACACACTACTACTACTACTACTACGACGGGGACGGAACGGGTGCCGCTATAAGGAGCTTCGCCCCTAAAAGGCGAATGGCAGGGAAGAAGAAGAAGAAAGTAAACTTTATTCTCAAGTCAATCAGATTAGAGTGCGGCGTCTTTTTAGTGGGTAAAGCACAGAACGCGTTTGGAAACTCCTACTGGTAGCATGCTGTAACACAACGCGGAGTGCTTTGTCTGAGGCTGGTCGCGTGCTAACTGTGGTGGCAACACTATATGGAATCCACTCGAGATACAGTGGAGTCCTGCCGCAGCCGTTCAGCGTTCAGCCATTTGCTTGAGCAATTGGAATTGCTACTTCTATCGCTACTTCTAATGAGACGTTAAGAAAAACACGGGGAAGGCGGGAGATGGAAATTCAAGACGATGAGCAAATTCAGAACAAGGTGAAAGCAGGAGCCAACGTTTCGACAAGTGCACTTGCCTTTTTCAAGGCGCTTCTGTTGAACTTCTGTGGAACGCAGATACGACGACGGGTTGCGCGCGCGTTTTATTCCCGTATAGAGTTTCTTACAAAGGTTACTTGTGAGAACTCTGGTGCAAGTCTCTACAGGAGCTCTAACCATGGCGTTTCGATCAACCAGCATGGAAATATTGCTTAGTGCATGAATTAGCCTACAAACAACGTCTTTGTGGCTTAAGACGATTTATTACTTCGCAAATTGATAATATTCGACAAAATATTGCGTTATAAAAGCAACGATCGGCAGAGTTCCTAGGCACGTGGGCAGAGTTTCATTGTCTTCTGCATTTAGAGAAGTAAGATTGCTTCCATAGTTACTCCAATAAAGGCAAATAAATGTAGTAAATAAAGTAGCCACGAGAACACCTGACGCCACGAGCATGAAGATAAGACAAAAATTCATGTGCTGACCATCCTTTCCATGATAGCTGAACAGTCGCAGTGCCAGCTAGAGCTTAGTATAGTAATTTTATTAGGGAACTCTATATGAACTCCTGATCTCGAAAGCAGCAATTGAAGTGGAAGGTAAGGCACCAAGGCAACGAGTAGGTAAGCTCTCCCAAGTAACAAAAGACCTAATAAAGAAACGACAAAACATGAAAGTGTCAAACTCAAGAGATCAGACAGAGTTCGCTTAACTATCAAAACTGATCAACATGAAAATAGTGAGGGATATTCGAAATTATAATGTGGGAAAGATTGAGGAAGCTGTAAAATATGGACGCAGCATAAAATCAGTGAGAAGAAAATTTCGCATAGGACAAGGCAAGATCTATGCACTGAAAAATAAGCAGGGTAATATCAATCAGCAATTTCCATGACATAGTAAAAGCAGCGGAAGAATTTTATGCTGACCTATACAGTACCCAGAGCAGCCAAGCTACTTTCATTCCAAGTAGTGGTGAACAGGGTACAGAGGCTCCTTCTGTAACTAGCGATGAAGTTAGAAGGGCCTCGCAAGACATGACTCGGGGAAAAGCTGCTGGAGAAGATGGAATAAAATAAGAGTCGATTTAATAAAACATGGAGGTGATATCATGCTTGAAAAACTTGCGGCCCTTTATACACAATGCCTCATGACTTCAAGTGTATACCAGAGAACTGTAAGAATGCTAACAATATATTAATCCATAAGAAGGGAGAAGTTAGAGAACTTAAAAATTATAGGCCCAATAATTTGCTTTCAGTACTATATAAAATATTCACCAAGATAATTTCCAATAGAATCAGGGAAACACTTGACTTCAGTCAACCAAGAGAACTGGCTGGCTTTAGGAAGGGATATTCTATGATGGATCAGATCCATGTCATCAATCAGGTAACCGAGAAATCTGCGGAGTACAATAAACCTCTGTATATAACTTTCATAGATTATGGAAATTTCATTTTCAAAATCTCCATAATTTCCATAATTTCATTTCATTCAGTAGAGATAACAGCAGTCATAGTGACGTTGCGTAATCAAGGAGTACAGGAGGCATACGTTAATATCTTCGGAAATATATACAAAGAATCCACAGCTACATTGGCTCTCCACAAGAATACTAGAAAGTTACCTATCAAGAAAGGCGTCAGGCAAGGAGACACAACCTCTCCAATGCTAGTCACTGCATGCTTAGAAGTATTAAAGCTCTTAGACTGGGAAGGCTTAGGAGTGAGGATCAACAGCGAATATCTCAGTAACCTTCGCTTTGCAGCTGACATTGTCCTATTCAGGAACAATGGGGGTGAATTACAACAAATGATTGAGGACCTTAACCGAGAAAGTGTAAGAGTGCATTTGAAGATTAATATGCAGAAGACAAAGATAATGTTCAATAGAGAATTCAGGATCGCCAGTCAGCCTCTAGAGTGTGTAACGGAGTACGTTTATCTAGGTCAATTACTCACTGGGGACCCTGATTATAAGAATGAAATTTACAGAAGAATAAAATTGGGTTGGAGTGCATACGGCAGGCATCGTTAAATCCTGACTGGGAGCTTACCACTGTCGTTGAAAAGGAAAGTGCACAATCATTTCATTCTACCGGTGCTAACATATGGGGTGGTAACTTGGAGGTTAACAAAGAAGCTCGAGAACAAGTTTAGTACCGCGCAAAGAGCGATGGAACGAAACATGTTAGGCCTAACGTTAAGAAGAAGAAAGAGACAGAAGAAAGGGGAAAGGCAGGGAGGTTAACCAGATGGGAAGATCCGGTTTGCTACCCTACGCTGGGGAGAGAGGGGAGGGGGAGGTAAAGTGACAGCAAAGTGTAGATAAAGAAAGTAAGAAGCACAAACACAATCAGAATCGGTCACAGGTGGCGCAGCACAGTAGCACTTGCAGCACTATAAACATCTGCCCAGGCTACAGCCGCTTGTCCAAGTCTGTTGCCCTTAAAAACTGCAACAGCGCCCTCGTCGCCCTCCGCTGCGATGGCTTGTGATGACGGCATTCTAAAATAAGTTCCTCTCTTAGAGGTCTTTGGTAAAAACGCGCTATCGCGTGTACGAGCGATCGTCTCTGTAAATTGTAGCGAGGACAGTCACAGAGAAGGTGCTGAAGAGTCTCCTCGCTACCACCGTCATCACACGAGGTGTTGTCGGCCCATCCCATCCGGAATGCAAAAGACTTAGTAAAGGCCACTCCTAGCCATATTCGAAAAAGAAGGGTAGCTTCTCGACGGCAGAGTCCAGCTGGGATGCAAAGGCGTAGAGAGGAGTCGCAGGGCTGATAGCAAAGACTGCAGCGCTGCCTTCGAGTCACTGAATATTGACCTTATTCGAGGTTGTTCTTGGCTGACGAGACGAAGTGCAGCGCGAAGACCTGCAAGTTCCGCAGCCGTCGATGTCGTTGGGTGACACGTCTTGAAACTCATGGTGGTGGCTTTCGCTGGGAAAACCACGGCTCCAGAGGAACACTGGAGAGTTGCCGATCCGTCAGTATAAATATGCACGTGGTCGGCGTAGCTTTCTTGCAAAAGGAGCAGAGTGAGTTGTTTAAGAGTAGGTGATGACAGCTCAGATTTAGTTCTGATTCCTGGTACGGTGAGGTGCACTGCAGGTCTATCCAAACACCATGGAGGAATCGATGGCTTAGTTGCGGGGGAGAATCCTGATGGAAGGCGAGTGTAATAATCCGAAATCGTAGTGCAAAATGATGCCTGCCGCCTTTCTGATGGTAGTATTGCCAGATGATGGGAACGGGCCCGGGCAAAGTGCTTAATGTGCACTCTCAACACTTCCACCGCAATGTGCGTTTGTATGAGTTGGTCCCGGGCGATTGCAATAGTCGCCACTGTCGATGTGCATTTCAGCAAACCAAGACAAGCCCTTAGAGCCCGAGCTTGAATAGCCTCTCGAGCACGAAGGTTTGTCTGACAAGTTCTTATGCCAAGAAATTTGTGAGTCTTGTTATAAGAAATTATCTGGCCATTTATAGAGATGGCGTAGGGTGTCATTGGTTTGCGGGTGAATGCCATCAGTGCACATTTGTCTGACGAGATTTCAGGACCTTCGTTGCGGAGGTATATAGCTATCAGTGTAGCAGCTTTTTGAAGTCTTGCACGTATCTGAGGGCGGTGTTACTTCTGAAGTTTATATACATATGTCGTCTGCGTACATTGATATCTTGATCGCTGCTGGCAGATTATCAACGAGACCAATGAGTGTGAGGTTGAATAGGGTGGGGCTTAGTACTCCGCCTTGAGGGGCGCCTCCGTAGGTGTAGTGCCGTACGGTTTGACCATCACCGGTACAGACAAAGAAACGATCTCATGAAAATGTAATGAGAAATCCATTGAAAAACTCGACCACCTAAGCCAACCATCTCAAGAGCTTCGAGGATAGCCTCGTGAGATACGTTATCATATGCCCCAACGTTAAGAGACAGGGAGAGAGCGGTGTGGATCAGAGAGCAAATGGAGATAGCCGATATTGTAATTGACATAAAGAGAAAAAATAGGAGCTGGGCAGGCCATGTAATGCGTAGGTTAGGTAACCGGTGGACCATAAGAGTTGCAGAATGGATACCAAGAGAAGGGAACGCGCAGTCGAGGACGGCAGAAAACTAGGTGGGGTGATGAAGTTAGGAAATTTGCAGTTGCAAGTTGGAATCAGCTAGCGCAAGACAGGGGTAATTGGAGATCACCGGGAGAGGCCTTCGACCTGCAGTGGACATAAATATAGGCTGATGATGATGATGATTATTATTATTATTATTATTATTATTATGATATGAACTTCTACCTGTTCCCTCCGTGTCTGGCGCAGCGCCAACAACGGAAGTTGCGACAAACACGTGACCAGAACTTTGACGGCTTTCGGTCGCACTCCCAGGACGAATGTGTCCGCCGTAACGAACATGGAGCAAAAAAAAAAAAAGATACAAAGAGGAAGCGTCACGTGACAGTCTTGAAGCCTTAATTGTCACAAAAAATATAAAGGAGATGCAGGCACTTGTCCCGTGATTGGCAAGCGGATGCTTCTGGACCCCTCGCTTTGGCTGCGTGTGCTGCGGTGATTTAATTTCGCCTCTTCTAGGGTGCGAAAGGCGGCCGAAGGAAAATTAGCAAGCAAATATGCACCGCAGTTCAATGTGTGTTGCAGCTGATATGAAGAACCTTAAGGCGTACGTGCAAAAGTTGGACCACGCTCGTGCGTTCTGCATGGGCTTCGATGCGAGAGCGCTGGCGGCTCCACTAACGGCGGCGGTAAGCGGAAGTTACGCCTTGGAAATGCTGTGGTCATGCGCCAGGCGCCCTAGCATTCCTCCATGCTTCTAGGTAGCACGCTCGAAGCGAAGTGCAACGCACGCGGCAGCATAAAAATTGACGGACGCTTAAGTTTCGTCTTTAAGAACGGAAGCCGATAGCGTGCAAAGATCCCTGACTGCTTCTCACGCTTCCCGGCAAATGCAACTTATGAACCGTAATGTTTACCAGGAACGCTGGCGGCGAACGCTACGCACGAAGGCGAGCTTTCTAGCATAAACGCGGCCTCTTGCTTGTTTCGTAGAGTATATAGATATGCTGAACCCCAGTTCTACGGTGCCAGCGGGACAAAACTGGTCGCGGTTGGGTGGTCGCGTTTAGTGAAGTTTTCTTTGTGGCGTCCGGAATTCCGAAGCAATAGAAATATCAGAATGACCACTGCGGATAACAAATAAAAGTGTCTACAGCTATACGGCGTGTCACTACGTTGCTTGAATGCTAATCGCATTAACGGGGACAGTCATCTGCAGATGTGTTCCACCGGATTTTTCTCGTTTCATCAGTAACCTTGTTTTCACCCGGCTCATTTGCTTAGCGAAATTACGACACGCTGGGAGTCCTAAGCGTCTCACTTTCATCTCTTCGTATTTGTTCGCAGACGGGGCTTTCGGGACGTCCAGAGAATTGTAAATGTCTGCCTATCATTGCAAAACGCGTGACCCCATTAAACATGCACCAAGTTTTATGTCTCGATGATATTCGCTGATACATTAGCCTCGCTAAATCGATTCCTTTTCCCCGCGCGCGCTTTGAGGCGGACTGACAGGAGGGGGTACGCATAGGTACAGAAACGTCGCTCGTTAATAAAATTTGACTGATTGAATACTTTTTTTTAGAAATACGCTTGGAAGACGAAGCGCCTCAGGGGTAGCGAGGTGATCAAAAAATGCAAGCTAAGGAATTTCTCCGTCCCGAAAGTTCAAATTTATCTTTTTTTTTTCACTCTTGTTTTGCCTTGTCAAATTCCTTTAGCGGTGAGGTGATCTCAATATCGGAGACATTCCCTACAGGACAGCGTAAGCGCTTCCTCATTATTCAAGGCCAGGCCACGCTGCGTCAAAAAGTCGTTCCTATCTTTATTAAAAATGGAAGTGTGGAGGGGGCGCTATTCGCCGTTCATTTTGTCAGTCCTTCAAGACGTTCAAGCTTTCCTTCTTCCTTCCTTTCATTTTTTTTTCTTGTTTGTGCGCCACAATACATAACTGACAAGAAAGGAAAATGCACGGCAACTGCTTCTGGCAAATGAAGTTTATAGCGATCATATACCTGCATGAGCGTGATAATTCCATGTATGCAAATAAACTGCACTCGGAAGTAGCGCTTCTCCTTTTTTTTTCCCCCTTCGACTTTGTTCTGTTCTCGGCAGTTGCATTCTGTCGGCAGATAAAAGGAAACTAACGTCAATGTAATATGCTAACTGGGCCAGCAGGATTGGACTCACAGTATTATTACCTCGCTGGTAGTAAAGCTGCGTTTACGTGCAGTGACGAAACGGTATGCGTCGTAAACCGCTTTGGAAGGGAAAAGAAAAGGCTGCATGCTTCGCCTAGTCTTTCTAAACAAGCGCATGCGTTGTGTGCACTGGCTGAGCATGTACAGGTAAACTCGTACACTGCAGCTCTCAAATTTTGTGCAGCAATACGGACACTCCGATGTGTGATGACTGTTTTCTTCAATTCCGGGGGACGAAGTCAATGCATATTTTTTCACTATGCACGCGCCATGCATATCGAAACCAGGTGAAATAGTTAGTACAGAGAGAAATCATAGGAAAATCATGGAGAATTTTCACAAATGAAAGATGCTCCTCTGTGTTGAATTTTACCCGTCGGACAGCTCCTTACATGATAGGGCCTTGTTACATACCAATGCACAGTGTGGTCTATTATGAAATGGTGTGGCCTTATTTTTCGTTCGGACCCTTTAAAGGGATACGGACACAAAAGTTGGCGGGTAGTTTTTTGCGTCGGAACAAAAGTTGAACTGTTGCAAAATGACGAATTACAACAAGCTGCTTTGAAAAAAAAAAAAGAATGAGAAACAGCTTTTTTTGTTTGCGATTTTCTGTTGCACCTTGTCTCCAAGCGGCCGCTGGCAGAAGCTGAAATTTGACGTCATAACACCCACGCGCGCGAACGCCGGCCAAGGTCGGCCACAGCCGTCGCAGTCTTTCCGGGGGTGTCGGTCCCTTGCAGCGTTTGTTTAACCACTTTGGGCGATCTTCGCACGTGGTCCGTCTATCCCCGTCGGCGTTCCCCGCAGGTGGTGCGTCTGACATGAGCCTTCACGCGGTCGTCGCTCGGTATTGACGCGTTCGTAGCGGCGGAAGGAAATGCCCAGACATTGCTATTATAACAGCATCGTCTGTCGTGACACGCCGTCGCACACGTTTCCCAGAGACGAGAAGGTGCGTAAACTTTGGATAACTGCCTGTCAGCTATCACGCCCAGCTTGGAGACCTCTAAAAAATGACTTCATTTGCGCGGACCACATCGTCCACGATGATTATGTGACCGTGCTAACCCTGGCTGTGCTGGAAAGCCTCGGCATGCCGCTCAAAAGGCAACGCCTAAAGCTTGACGCTGTTCCATCGGTCTTCTCACGAAAACGCAAGGCAGAAATGATCAGCGGCGCGTTTGAAAAGAGGAGGCGAAAAGATGTCGGTACTATTTTCGTTCACTTGCAGCCTTCTGCAGTGTGAGGGTGATGCTGGGGCGAGATGCCCGAGGCTGGGCATGAAGGCAGTAATGCCTTTAAAAATGTTGCCAAAGCATAGTACAAACAATACAAGGCTAGCGCGCGCGAGCGCGACAGACGAGATCAGTCCTACATGGCAGCGGGGCAGACACACACACACACACAGCCCTGCGTTTCCACAGGCTAAAAGCAGGAAAAACTGGGGAGAACACCGGACAGGTGCTGCCATCTGTCGGGCGGCTGGCGAAGTGGACGTGAGAGTCTCGGAGGTACTGATACCTCACAGCAGTTGCTCACGCCTACGGCATAAACTACTATTCAGTCATCCACGCAGTGCTGAAGTACCCCGCAGCTGCCTCGCCTGCGTGCGCTCTTGAAAACGCAAGTTTACAGAGCAAAGGACAAATAATTCTTGCACAAGTGTCTGGTGCAGAGCGAAATCTTCGCCCTACGGTTCGCGAAAACCTGACCGGCACTTCCACGGCCGCCTGCTCTTCTTCGTCGCTTGTCGCGGAAGGTCGTAACCGTAAGCGGTAATATTGCTTGCCAAGTTGGAATGGTCCTCGTCTTCAGACGTGTAGTCATCGCTGGTAGAGGCACCAGAACTCGAATCCATGCTCGCGATGGCGGCGTCGGCGCGCTTCGAATGACCGTGGCCGGCCGGCTGACTATCCGACGAGGGTGTCGTGACGTCACGCCTTCCAACTCCCGTGGGTCGGGCGGCGAGGCGCACGCTCACAAAAACGCCAAAAATAAAGCCATCACCTCAAAAATGAACTAAATGACTACTTCTTTTCGGTGTAATCACACACTGAGGATTCATTTTCAGCATTTTCGCAAAATTTTCAGATTTTACGCCCGTATCTCTTTAATGCCCTTCGTTTTCCATTGAAATGCAGAAAGTACTAAATGATGATTTCTCGGACGTTTCAACGTTTCCTCAAGTAGTAAGGTGCTATCAATAGCGATTATGTTTACCCTCTCATATGCCACCCGCCATAGAAACGTTCGAGCAGTTCTGGTGACTTGGTTAGTAACAATAGGTGCGAGTAGGAAGGTGAGGCATAGAGAAACTTTCTCTGTGCATGAGGGAATCCCGACGGGTCCGAGTGCGCGCTAGTGTCTGTAAATTCATGACCTGCGACAAAATTGGTTCACGTATGCATATGCGCATAATGCTGTGTAGGACAAGCAATTATATGGACACTCGAAGCGAATTTCCCCCGTCGTCTTCGCTGTCGGCTTCGCCGTGGGGCTCCACATATATTTAGGTATATGTATGCTCTACGCTTATCTATGCCGTAAATGCCGGTTATAATGTCACACTATACAATGACTAAACTTGCTCATACCGGATCGTACTGGCTTGAGTAAATTATTCCTCAGGATTTTGAGAATGGCCGCCCGCAAACAAATTTCACGAGGCATAACATTCGCAGTGCATGCCTTTTATCCTAAATATTCGTAGGCTGTTATTGAAAGTGAAAAACTATGTTAGCGCTCAAACCTGAAAATGATGTAATTTTACCGGCGCGGCTCTTTACGGGCAGCGTGGTGGCGCCCGTGCGATATCTTTGCAGGCCCTACACGGCGTGTTAAAGCTTCTATTGCCAGAAATTTTGGCGCACCCACGTATGTCGCGTCTGCGTTAGTCTGACCCGCGTATACTTAGAACGCCGTCCGAGAAATTGAAGCGCAGTGCCCTTCGCGAAACTGCCAATTTTATTGCGATAGCAATTATATGGACACTCAAAAGCAGATTTCTGCCGTCGCCGTCGCCGTCGCCGTGAGGTTCCGTATGACGTCATTTGGAGAAGAAATCGTCGCCGCGCGCCAAACGCTGTATGTGCGAGTGAAAGGGCGCGAGGGGCGCGTCTTTCACGGGGAGTGAACGCACGGCGGAGAACAAACGCGCGTTCTGCGCCGTACTTAGTTCTTCAACACAGTCCCATTCATGTGCCACTGTCAGTCATAGCAGTGATATTATTGCGATAGCAATTATATGGACACTCAAAAGCAGATTTCTGCCGTCGGCGTCGCCGTCGCCGTGAGGTTCCGTATGACGTCAATGGAGATGAAATCGTCGCCGCGCGCCGCCGAACGCTGTATGTGCGAGTGAAAGAGCACTAGGGACGCGCGCTTTCACGGGGAGTGAACGCACGGCGGAGAAGAAACGCGCGTTCTGCGCTGTGCTCCCTTAAGGGCTGCAGAAGTAGGCGTCTCTTTTCTCCTTTACAATCACCATATATGTAGAGCAAACGTGCCTTCTTCCGACGCGCGAGAGGCCGTGGGGGAGGGGGGGGGGGAGGGAAGGGAGGCGACGTTTAGCTGCGGCACGAAGTGCCTATTTATATCAGAGGCTCCGGCAACAGTCACCAACGCCGCACGCATTTTGAGCGAACGCGGGCAAAACGCCGATGGCGTCGAATACAGTTCTGCGTGTTGCTGATGCTGCTGCATGTCCAAGTTTATACGGCTGATAAAGCTAATATCATTACTCCGTATAGCTCTCTACAAGTTTGCTATCGCAATTGATGCTTCGCCTTTCAGGTGAAACTGCGACAATCTTTTTTTTCTTTCCGCTACTGCCATTACCCATTACCATTACCCGAAGGAACAGTGGGCGAAAATAAATAAAACGACACGTTGGTTGGCCACCATAACCGAGTTAATCGTTTTTTGTACCCTAACAACCGCAGCCGTGCTTGGGTTTTCCAGCAGTACTCGGAACTATTAGACCTGCATTGTGCGGTGCGAAAACCCGGCACCTTATCATGACCAGCGCACGTCGTGAGCTCGAAGTCTCGCCCATCGTCAAGGAAATGGTGTAACGCATTTTCGGGCCAGCGATGCGACGCGGCTGACGTTGCCCGCGGTCGAAATGCCCTTGGAGATGACGCGGCGTCTTGTGACACGGAAACGTCGCAAATATTCTCTCATCTGCGCCGTATTCGTTATCTCTCAGTGCAGGCAGGCAGGCAGGCAGGCAGGCCAGAGGGGGGCTGTTTTGGTCAGATTGTGCCCGGTGAATGCTCCTGCGCTATGGAACGATGACATCAATCCGGGACTGTTGCTTCATCTTTTGAGTCTGATACGCGCAGTAGACGCACCAACGATTATTGGAGCTTGCCTTCATGTCGCGTCTAGCCGGGATCGTGTATCAACAAATAGTTTGGCATGAAATTGGCAGTCACCGTGGTTCTTATTATATAATATTACAATAAAAATAATATAGAAAACGCGAAGCACGGGACAAGCTCAGTGACCTAATCTCGGCGGTGGAAATATGTCCTGGACAGAACGACAACTGTATCCGTTTCTGCGTAGCCGCTAAAGACGCTTGTATGTATCGCCTTGGTCTATCACTAAGAACTCCGTACAAATAAAATCACTTACGAAACCGGCTTCTTTACACTTTCTTTCACGTCTCTCTGTCATCACTGACTTCTGTTGTGACTTCTGTTGTGACTTCTGTTGTGACTTCTGTTGTGACTTCTGTTGTGACTTCTGTTGTGACTTCTGTTGTGCCACTGTTTTTATTCCCGCCGTTACTTTTCCGACGTCCGCTGATTGATCGTCGTGTTAAGACTCGCTTGCTTGGTACTTGTCTCATGGGTATTCTTCGTTATATAAGCGCGTTTTTTCGTTTTTTGTTTTTTTTTGTTACCATATGTCGAAAGTATCAGCAAGCCGCCGTGGTTGCTTAGTGGCTTTGGCCTTGCGCTGCTAAGCACGAGGTCGCGGGATCAAATTCCGGCCACGGCAGCCACATTTTGATGGGGCCGAAATGAAAAAACAATATCCAGTGTACCGTGCATTGGGTACACGTTAAGGAACCCCAAGTCATCAAAATTAACCCGCAGTCCCTCACTACAGTCTGCCTCATCAGATCGTGGTTTTCGCACGTAAAACCCCAGAATTTCCTTTTATTTTAATTTCGCCAATATCAGTGGATACTAACTCATCAATATTTTTGCTGGCTTCGTACTCACTCACATTCATTTGCACTCACGCTTGTCGGCACTCACTCACATTCCTACTCACGCCAACTCATACCCACCAACACTCACTCGCATTCACGCCGTCGCTTTCATTCACACTTACCGGCACTCATTCATGCATACTCACGCCCACTCATGATCGCTGACACTCACTTACGTCACTCTCAGGTCCAATCAAACTCACCGTCACTGACGTTCGTTCATGCTCACGTTAACCACCACTAAAGCCTGTTCATACTAACGTCCACCTAAACTCACCGGCACTCACTCTCTTTTATGCTCACGTTCACACCACTCCGTGGTCCACACTCACACAGTATGTCACTCAATAAAGCTCTATCTCATGCCTGTGAAACAAGTGTGGAGCGAGTCAATGCACTTGTGGTTGGGAGTGTGCTGACCTATGGCTCATGACAACATGACTATGTCTCATAGTCATGTTATGAACAGTGGTCTCATCACCACTGTACGCAGTTGCAGCGCTTACTTCTTTCTCCGTGTTTAGATAGTGTTCAGTGGAAGCGCTTTGGGAAATACTGCTGGTGGGAGACATTTAGGGTCCACTCGGCGAACCTCCTTTCCACACGAACAGAAACCGGCGAAAGATAGATATAGATCGATATAGACAGCCAGATATAGATCGATGACTAAAGGCTGCCCACGTATATAGGAGTGGTGACAGGTGCAACCTTTCCATAAGGGGACTGTCACGCGACCTATATTTGCTTCACGCATTAGATGTTTTCTGTCACCTGTCACCCCAGTCCTCTAGCGTCTCTTACTTACCTATTTCTGTTGTATATCGATTGCCTCGGGGCCGTTTATATATGTCGATGTTTTTTTTTGTGTTTGGTCTGTGGTTAGCTCAGCTGTTTAGGGCTGAATGTCACTACATATCATCAATGATCGCTCATTCGTTTCACTGGTTTGAATGCAGTGCTGGCAAATATCACATGTTCAACTTTGCCTGTAGCATTTTGTTCTCCAACACGTTCTTCCGCACGCGCTGGAATCTGCCTCGAGTTTTTTTCCTTAAGCGCCGTAGCGATTATTTCAAATTTTTGAGCACCCGGACTCCCTCCACTATTTGTAAAGTGCCGCACAACAAAAACTAGCTAACGTATCAAAGTTCGCCTTCACATGGAACGCTCGTGTCACTGCGGGAAAGGCTGACTGCTACCCTGTGTCCATGTACCTCTAAAATCCGGTGGTTATCTACATAAAAAAAGCTCAATGTCCACGTCTCTTCCAATTAAGTTCCATAGCTTCTGGCCGAAGTTCCTCTGCCTTTTTACTTACTCCGAAAAAAAAATTTCCTCGCGCTTCGTAAGCAACGACGGTCTAATCAAAAGGGTGCAAGTTAAATCTGTCGTATTTTGTTCACCTAGCAATATTTCTCATAGTACGCTCCGAGAGGAACAGGCTACTCAACAGGCACCTTAAGTTTTGCAACGTTTCAAGTATTTCTTCTAATAAAGGACCTGTAGGCTTTATGATGGAAAGATTACAGAGATCACAAGAAACGTAACTATAGTCAAATTCTTTTTCCGGATATGTGTATACTCGTACGTGACAGGTTATCCGAATCGGTACAACTTCTTTCACAGTGAACTTACACTTGACGCTAACGTGCAAGCTGCAAATGCAAGGCAAACTTCTTCCACCCCCTCTTCTCTTTTCTTTGTGCAGACGTCGTTGTGTTAAACGTTGGGCATTTCGGTTCTGCACTTTCCAGAATTTCTCACGTGCTACGATGCACTCCTCTCAAGGACAACTGATAACACAGCAAGAAGATTGAATTCCTTGTCTGATTGTAAATGCTAGGAACAAATGTTTTCATTAGGCAAAGCCACTCTCTCTATATACATATTTTACGTTCGAAAGCAGAGCCGTAGCTGCTGCACGTTTTCATTTGAATATTGTGCAATGAAAGCTTTCGTTAGGCAACCACATGACCGCGATATTGTATAGCGCCAGCACAGCTTCCAATTAAGCGCTTAGTTTTCGTGAATTCGTCATCTTAATAACCTCGACAGATGCGACGTGGGAGCTTTCGCATTTTCTGGTGAGCTCCGATGCTCGTTGGCTCCCGCAATAAGAATACAGCGATTGCTTCGAACGTTTCATACGTCTTCGTTTCAAAAATCTTCGAAATCTTGTTAAAGGTTGTACACTTTATCAGCATGTGCTCAGGCACACTTAAATATGCGGTTTGAGGGCCGTAACGAAAGGGATGAAAGCACTGACTTCAAAGTGTCAAGATTATGAAATTATGTCAGTTGCATTTTTAAAGCAATAACCGTTACGGGCTTTTACCTCTGTTGTGTTGGTGCCGTCCTGTCAATGGTGCCGCACAGACGTGGCAAAAAATATCGGACGCAGAAAAAGCCCGAAAGTTGTTAGCGCTAGCACCAAGGTCCCTTGAAATACGAACCTAGCGCCCTACGTCACGCAAGTGATTGCTTCTATTTTCCTTATTGCATGAGGATATAGGGTGTTCCGCGTAACTTGAGCTAAACGTTAAAAATATGCAAATGCCACGTAGCTGGACACAACCAAGATAATGTTGTTTGCCGTCGCTTGAAGATACTCAGATTATTATTTTTGCATTCCACCTAATTACATAATTAGTCGTAATTAATTAATCAACTTCTCAAATATTCTAATTGCATGAAAAGTGTCAATGACAAGACTGTTGAACAACATGAAAAACTCCTGATACAGCTTTCTGTTGCTCATTACGTGCTACAGAGAAGTGTTTTTCCAAGCATGAAAAAAGCCCACGAATACACGCGAAGTGCCTCGAGCGTTTGAAATCTTTCTAGGCAGCATATAGCTGTTCTTGCAAACCTACAGGAGTGCAATATGTGGACAAAGACGTGCAATGGTTCTGTACTGATTGAGAAATATCAGTGCATATTTCTGGCAGCGGTCAGTGACCCATCTTACTAATCACAATATGTTTGTTCAGCCAATTCTACTCTGGCCAGCAAACCCACGCAAGAAAAGACAGAAAAAAAAATCTTGGAAATAAATACCTGGTCCTACATATGTAAACGACGTACAGTAGCCGACTTCCCCTGCGAGCCTGAAGCGCTCCTTGCACATGCGAAAGCAGGGTATGAAGATTCCCCTAAGAATAAATTCGAAAGATCTGGATGAGACTTTAAACCTCTGGCTTTAACCTCTGGCATATATGCATAGGCAGGAAGGAAGAGGCGTTGAGGATAGGCATGATGACACTGTATACAGTCGATGAGTGTGCTCAAGTTAGGTGTACTAAGGTGCTAGAGTTCCTAAAGTTCCATGCAACGGGAGGCGGAGCATGCACATACCTTTCCAGGTTTTATTTGTGGTAAATTTACTTTCTTTCTTCCCCAAAATAGCTTTTAAGCAAACAGTACTAGACGGTGGAGCATGGAAAGTGTCCTTGTTGCTAGTTTCGTTTTTGATAACGCTACTTCCATCTTCCTTCTTCTTTTTGCCCGTGCAGAGCGCAAGAAATGCCGAGAGGTGTGGCCCAACGTGACCTCGGAGCGCGTCTTCAACGTGTACCTGGACGTGACGCTCTTCCTGCTGCCGCTGGTGATCATGTCGTTCGTGTACAGCTGCATCTGCGCCACCCTCTGCCACGGCATGAAGCTCGACAACAAAAGTACGCTGTGCTGCTGCTCGCTAATCCACCGGGCCTTGGCGCGCCGATGCAGGGGTTGCGCCGCCCCGACGCCCGAAACCGAACAGCACCCCTCAAGTGAGACTGGGCACATGTAAAGCTTCGATCGCTGGCAAGCCCCCACCTCTGCACTAACCCGGCAATAACCATCTCATGCACCTTGGCCGCATCATCCTCACATCGTCCCTCGCACTCTAGTGCATGTATTGGGCATGCGCCGAATAACCCCAAATTTACACTCTGCCGTGCGTTCGGCTTTAGGCGGCCAGGAATCCCCCCCTATACAAGCACAATAAACGTTATTCTTATAGATTAAATTTTCTTTTTTCCTCCGAATATGCTCGGTGACAGGGCGCAACCTCGGGTTTCACAACAACTGTCCGAATAAACTCGTATAAAACAAATCAGAAATTAGACACCAGCAAAACTGAGAAACCGTGAAAAACCCTACGAGACGGAAATTTGCCCCGTGCTCCCAAGTTTGCCGGTGCAGCATTTACGCAGAGGTAAAATTCGAAATGTACACCAACGACTTCCAATCAACGCGAAACAAGCTGCCCCTGCGCGTTGAGAAACCAGATAAACAAGAAAATGTCAGTCGCTTACAAATGGCGGCCGTGGTTTGCCCAAGTACGAAATAATAACAGAGTGCTCAGCGACAGTAAGCTTCGTAGAATATAGTTTTTACTATGCTCGCGCGAAAACTAAAATTTCCACTAGTGCGCGTAAGCCTGCATGATAGTTTAAGTGGTCTATGTTCAGCGCTCTGGGAAGTTTTCTGAACAGTGTGAGAGAGTTCATAAACCTGGGTGGAGTGCTTGGTATTATCGTGTGGTGATGACAGACTGGACCGGGTTTGTGGTTAAGGGATACCTACTGTAGTGACCGAATACGTTTTGCCTTCGGGAGAACTACGAAAAAAAAAAGCGCATCTATACTCTTAACACGCTTTTAGCACACAGGTCCACAAAAGTTAACGAATGGCAATTTTATAACTTTTTTTCCTTTTTTTTAAATGCCACCGGCTACATTTTCTGCCAAGATAAAATATGCTGTGGATACATCTTCGTGCAGCCAGAGTTGCAACGCCATGGTTAAACTGATATCATTCAGCCATGTTAGTTAAATAGCTTGTGCAGATAGTTTGAGAAAGTTCACAGCGAGATTACTATTCAGTACGTGAGTCTTTATTCCTAGGGATCTTTATATTTGTGTGTACCGCTAGGCCAGTTTCAACTTGCTCAAAATCTAGACTTACCTGGGTAAAATCGATCATCACTGTTTTCGTGATGTTCCAGCTGCGATAAGATGCCGAACTGACGATATCGTGGCCAACAAAATAACACGACTTGGTCCCTGAAACAACACAGACAGCGTGAAGAAGCAAAATCAGAATTGATGGCGAAATAGGGAATTTATTATCGCAACATCTCAAATATTTGTCGGATTAGAGTATTGATATCTCGAAGCACCACGTGATACGCTTTAGTCGGGAAATTAGCACAGTTGGGTCGAATTTGTGCATGGTTTTGATTAGCTGTAGTGTATTTATTCCGCGCACGACCATAACAATTTTGCCAACTTTGTATTCGCGGATGTTCAGTTATCTGCGATCGGTTCAGAACAATGCATTGTGTTGTTACTGACAAAGTTTTTGTAACATTAGAAGCATGTCAGTTCTCCTTACAGAAACATCATCAAAAGGTTATAGGCAAAAAAAAAAGAATTGAAAGCTCTTGTGGTGCTTAAATTTAGTATTTCAAGTGGGAAAATAGACACATGTAAACGTCTGCGACGTTTGTTTTTATCAAGATATTGAATAATGAATAAGTGACCATACATCGACGTACGAATGCACAACCTGTCAGAACTCGATGCTTAACTAATTTTGAGTGTCGGGAAATTGACAAGAGCGCGTTATCAATAACACCTACTTTAACTGTGGCGCTCAGAATAGACTAAAACGCTTGCATCGCGCGACTTGTGGAAAAGCGAACACTACGAAGCGACTTCGCAGCATTTGTTACAAGAGCGCAAGTTGTTACTGTGCCTACCACTGGCCTTTTGCTTATAAAGTCGTCCAGTACAATTTGATCAATCACCCATAGCCCCTAGAGACTTAAGCGGCCAATTCTCAAAATTGTGTCACAAAAAAAACCAGAAAAATAATACATATTCGCATACTTATTGTGGTATCTACATACTTGCTCTGGAAAAGTTTATAATGAATATAAGTAACAGTTGCAGCAGTTTTTCTTTTTTTCGTTTCCAAAGCTTACACCAATCGAGAAAAAGTATAGCACGCAATTTACAGGTAACTTCGTTGCAATGCGTCACATTGCGTTTAAAAAGTTACTTATAATCCAACGTAACAGTAAATGCTAATATGCATACATCCGTGTAATTTTCGAGCCCGTGGGCGGAATGCTTAAACCGGAGAGGAAGATTACTCTAATTTCTTCAGAAGCTTTCACTGTATTTTTTATTACACATGCTGCGTACACAGTCTCTCTGACGCATATCTTTTTCAATCCTGTTAGGTTCAACTTACAAAGTCAGAAAGATAAATTTTATACATTGAAACATGTTATCCCCTGAGATAGAGATGTGCAAGAATGCGAACGTGTCCCGCATTTAGCCAACGGTATGTCAAGTTATAGCCAACCTATAGCATGTTCAGCTTTGTATACTAATACCGGGCTCGAAATTCAGTTTTCGCTATACTCTGTCAGGCTGCAAGAGCTGGCGCACTGTTCGCTTTTCCCACTGGCTGCTTAGAGTTTTCTCATTCATGCGCCGGAAACGTGTAAGACAAAAAAAGGAAAAGAAGAAAGAAAGAAGGTAATGCCAAGATTGCCGTTAGCTGGTATCTCCAACAACAACAACCATTAGAACAGAAGAAAAATAATAAACATGATAGGGCAAGGCAAGCAGGGCAAAAGAGACGAACTAGTGTTTCTCTGTGCTACAACACTTTGTTTTTTGAAGTCTCAAGCAACTCGCTCACTGTCAGGGGTGTCGCTGGGATTTTCTTCCTTGCTGACACAAATGTCGTAATAAGACATCGAGTCACTTACTTGATGAGCGGCAGTCTCTCTTTCCATTAAGTTTCACTGCGGCGTAAACTTCCGGGTGCCCAGACTCCTGCCACGCAATCGATTGCCGCTGGCGACATTCGTTCCTACGCAGCCGCAAATAGAGCTATAGTATAGGAGCTGGCTTCCAAGTAAGTGTTATTTCCGGAATCAGAGCGTGGTAGAGAAGAGAAAATGTCCACAAAATCGAACGACCAGTCCCAACTAGTAGGTGTTGCTCCATTCGTCTTCAGCGAAACGTATCTGTAAACTGCAAGCGAACAAAGAGTGCATTAAATTCGTTTCCACATTTCGTAAGAAAAACATCGCACATCTCCGTCGCTCAGTTTCGTGTTTGTCTTCCAAAATATTAATCTCGGACTTCGGTGATAAAGCCGAAGTTAATAGAGGCGTCACGAATGAACTTTGTTATTTTGTTGTTTTTGTTTGTTACGTTTTGGAGCCTAACGCCTCCCACGCCTACTATTGACCTGTCGGTACATTATAGAGCCATAAAAACAAGATAAGGTAGGCCAGTTTTTCAAAGGCATTGGTCACGAAGGTCAGTTTCAAAATCAGGGCACGCCGCAGACCGATTTCCGATGGTAATCTGACAATTGAGTCACGATTAGAGCAACAAACAAAACTGAATCTTTTATTTGTGTCGGAACCCCTCGTAATGTCAAAAGCATATAAATAACAAGTGCCGTCCAAAGTGTGGTTTTGTTTGTTTACAACGCTGTTGAGCGCTTAAATGATACAACGACAAATTAAGTATGTGATCAGTATCACGGTGAGATTCGCTGCTAATGAAAAGAGGACTACGATGGGTCGTCGTATTTTATTTGATTGAGGGTGTAGGTTGCCGCCGTGTTTTTTTTTTCTCTCTTTCTGTCTTTTATTCTACAACCTGAACACAAATTTGTGAAGCAAGACAATGCTACCCAATAATAGGAGCTCGGCCACGCCTATGCGTTCTTCGATCGGAATGATGATAAAACGATATTACAGTAGCCTCGTACTGACAACCTAACACTAGTGCATAAAGCACCCGTGTGCGTTGCCCACTCAACCGCCAAAATAATCGCTGCCAACATGATTAACTGCATCCCGCATAAAACAGACCTCTCCCATAAATCTCAAATGACTCTTGTTTTGCGTGAGCAGTGCCCGCCCTTCACCCACAAACCTTCGAACTCCCAAGTTGCGTAACTCGGACAAGTTCCCGTCTGCCTCTGGCTCCTCATCCCTCGATTTCGCATCCATTCTATTTGTCCAAAGATCAGCTACACCCGGTGTGGTATGTACACCAGTGCATCTAACACGTCATGCATGCCCAATGTCTCCCATGTACATCCATGCACAAAAGCGAATGATTCCTGCCTGAGGCTCGTTTACTGTCCAGTGCATTAATCTTTACTTTATACATAATGTGCCTTATTTGTAAGCCGCAGCATCGGAACTTAAATTATCTGTGCAATGTACAGTGAGCTACATGCTGCAGCCACCGTTTCTTTTCTTGCTCTGTCTTAAAAAGCTGCTGCCTGGACATTCTTTTTCTTGCGTAACCGGCATTTACCATTAGAAGCAAAGTTCTTTCCTGGTTATACCCACAGCACCGAGCACCGCCCTACGCCGCATGTTTCTGAAGCTACGCTTTCGTTGCGCAAACGACTGTCGCTCTCCAGTCTTGCTTCGCATTCTTCCCGTAGTAATGACACTCTAATGACATTTCCATCTAGTTATAACTGCCTTGTACGTGCAGCTTGTTGCCTAGTGGCTACTTCAAGTTTGCCTTTCCTACGCAGAATATCTCGAACACCGCGGTTTACTTCAAGAATCACGGCCGATCCAACTGTACGCGTCTTCTCTATGTATGAGCAGGTGACTAGCGATATACTCGTATGGTTTCCGCAATGAACGAAATTATTATAAAGAAATTGTAGCAGAAACTATCAAAGATGATCGTGAACGTTAGCGATAGCTTCTTTTGTGCGACCTGAGGCATATCCCCGTGCCATCCGTGAATCACGAAACCTTGTGGGCACATTAGTAGACGCACGAATGTGGCAGTCTCACTTTCAGCTACAATGACAACTGATACCACCGCATAGTATATCTTGTAATCACAACACGTCGAAACTCCGTAGCAATACCCACAATCTCTCGTGTCCTGGCTGCAACTTCGCTGCAGCGGCTACCTAACAGGCGGCTGCTCTCGACATGGAGGTGTCTGTCGCCGATGGGCCGCTATCGAGCCACAGAAAACTATACCTTTAACAGTAATCAAAATTTTCATAAGCTAGAGCACGATTACATTTAGCTAGCCCACATTTCAACGCGCAATATTGCGTCGCGCAGTGGCTGCAAGCTGCACAGTGCGTTCAAACGCAACTGTATACAGAATATAAACAAACGAATCTCGTAACGTGTTACCGTACAGTTAGTCAACGGTTCAATGACGGGTGAAATGTAGAAAATATTCATGCAGATCTTTAGAGGTCAATTCCGGGCCTTGACTAAAGAAAGGAAGGTACAGACGTTGACAGGAACAGCTTACAGTTTGCTAGTCTACGATGAGACATAAGAAAACGAGTATAGAGAATGCAGAATTGGAAGGAAGGAAGGAAAGAAAGAAAGAAAGAAAGAAAGAAAGAAAGAAAGAAAGAAAGAAAGAAAGAAAGAAAGAAAGAAAGAAAGAAAGAAAGAAAGAAAGAAAGAAAGAAAGAAAGAAAGAAAGAAAGAAAGAAAGAAAGAACCAATCTTATAGGGTACAATGCAACATGAAAGCGCTAGAATTACCTGTACAATGCGTTCTCCCCTTGTAGGCACTTCGAGGGATGTTGGTATGATGTCTGCAACATCATTTTGGGCGACCGGATAGCTGTCGGCGCGAAATTGAACTCTCCAGTTATTACTCGTAGGAAGTGCGCTGCTCAACACTTTCCTTCTCACTATAGCACAGAGTGCAGTATCGGCGTCAAGCTCTTTTCTCTCTCATGAAGCAGATTCAGGACTCACACCAGGCTGGTCGTAGTGGTCCGCGGACGCAAGTGCCCGTAGCATGAATCGTAATATGTGCCTCGACGTTTCTGCTACCGTAGGGATGAGGTCCACTCTTATTCGCGTGCAAGTTTCGCCGTAATGTGATTTTGTAAACAACGACAGCTTGTATCGAACATTTCCTTTGTCATGTAGCTGTCGCCGTTTGCCTGAATAGTCGAACGATTTCGCATACCGTTATTGCGCCAAACGCCGGAGAGAGAAAGAGAGAAACGAAGAGGGAAAGGTAGGGAGGTTAACGAAGGACGTGCCCGGTTGGCTACCCTACACTTGGGGAGGGGGAAAGGGGAAGATCGATAAGGAGAGAAAATAAAAAAATAAAAAAAAAAAAAATAGAGTAAGTCATTCGCAGAGACAGTCACAGAAGGCGTGTATACAGTCGTATCCCTTATGATCGCCCACTTAAGGGCTGGCAGTTATACGCTCCTCGGCAGTTAAGTTTTGGTTTTCCGGGTGGTTTTCCGTCGCAGAAGTTCGCGGCGTCAGACCTTTGCGCGACTGGAACTGGCTATGAACTCCTCGGAAGCGTCTGATTGCTTTGGTGAATAATTATTGTAGTCATCGTTTGCCTAATTACTTCCGCGAATCATTTTAAAATGTGTGCCTCGGTGGTAAAAGCAATACAAATTCCATCAAGCAATATTCGCGCGATGCTCCACGGTGTGCAGTACGCCCGCTTTACCTTGCGATTTTTCTTATACAACCGCACCTTATTACTATTAAACATTTAAACACACATAAACACCACGCACACACATGCAGAAAGACCCACCGCGGTGGCTTAGAGGCTATGGTGTCACGCTGCTAAGCACGAGGTCGCGGCTGCGGCGGCCGCATTTCGATGGGGTCGAAATGCAATAACGCCTGTGTCCCGTGCGTTGGGGGCACGTTAAAGATCCCCTGGTGACCAAAATTAATCCGGCGTCCTCCACTACGCGGTGCATCATAATCAAATCGGGATTTTGGCACGTAAAACCCCACAATTCAATTCAGTTTACATACAGAAAGACAAGCACGCTATCGATTGCCTTCAGAAAGGGACGTCATGCCCACCGGCTTGCGAGAAAGCAAAAAAGGGAAAGAAAAGAAAGTGACATAGAAAAGTAAGACATACAAATTGAACGAGACTTTTGTGTCTCGCTTGCCCTTCGAAGAAAGGTAGCCGGCGCCAATCTTTCCTTTAATTGCGCATTTCAACATCTCGCAGTTTCGCCCGAAAGGCGAAGCATCGATTATGATAGCAAATGAGTAGAGAGCTATACGAAGTAAGGATAGTAGCTTTATCGGCCGCATAAACTCGTAAACATTCGCTTACTAAGTAAGTCAACAAGCATGGTGTCACGCGCGCACAGGCAAAAATAGGCACATCTCACTCTATGAGCGCGTACACTCGTTGTCAAAAACGCTGGCGTGAAGAAGAGTGGCAGCAGCAGCGAGTGAATTGACCTTCGTGCTGCCTCCCGCTTCAACGAGAACGAAGTTGCGAGAACACAGCGCACGCGAAGCTATAAGGCCCCGGTGCGCCTAGACTCTGTACTCATCGCAGATGACTGTGAAGATAGGGCCGCCGTGGCTCCACCATACGCCGCAGCCGCCGGAGTAGAACGTCCCCCCTCCCCCCCCCCTCCCCTCCCCTCCCCTCCCCCTGCTGCCTTCTGCGCGACGGAAGATGGCGCGTTTCCTCCCCACTTTCCTCCCTTGCACGCGCGAGATTGAGCTGCCATCGACTCACCATCGCACGCTTTCACTCGCACATACAGCATACGGCGCGCGGCGACGATGTTATCGCCCTTTACATTATACTGAACATCGCAGCGACGCCGACGCCAATGGCGATGCAAAAATGCGCCTGGAGTGTCCATATAATTGCAATGGCAATAAAAAAAGCAAAAAAGCATTGCTTGAGACTACACGTCGCACAGGGTAAAATTAAACAAAATTGGATGCATCGCCGTTAGTTGTAAAACATTTATTTAGCCGCTTCGCTTGACATAGCACCTATGACATCGCTTTACCCCGGTACACGATAGCCAACCGGAGATAAACTCCGGTTAATCTCCCTGTATTTCTTTTGCCTTTCTCTCGCTATCTCTCTCTCTCGACATGTGCGTTGGATCTGCATATTTTTTATTAGGAACCTGGGCTCACCTGATCGATGGCACTTGCGCAGGAAATGCGTTTATCGCGCATCTCGTAATCACAGCAATCGTCGAGGCGCCTTATATTGAAGTGCGGCTCCCATTATATTCGAGGAGTGCTGCCAGATGATTGGAATAGAGCCGAGGAAGAATTTCCGAGTCAATGGGCCTTTGTGAATGCCGGGTTGAGAATGAACGGCGTGCCTCATCGGCACCGCGCGCGTTCCCTCAGCCACTGCAGCAGCAGCCGCCTTCGTGGCATGCCGAGGAAGTCTATAGCGTGTTGTGAGAGCTCATCCATCGGCCTTCCACGCGTTCGACACCGAGCGCTCCTAAAGCACTGCCGCCTATTAGACAGCAGAAACTATCCTGCTGTCCGTAGACAAGACGAGCGTGACGAAGGCTCTCTAATGCCTGAGAATTGCTCACCTGTGTCCACGAATCCTGCATTTCTTGATTTGACAAAGGTCTATGTTCGATAACATCGGATGCTTCCGCGCCTGACTTCTCATGAGAAAAGAAATGAATGTCTCTTGCTGGCAAATCTTATTTTTCCGTACACGTTCAGAAGTGCTCTGTTCCGGACTAGTTCGTTCATACTGAACAATTACCTTACTGCGCACTAGCAAGACACTAGGGGCCGAACTCACAAAGCTTCTCGTTCGTAAGTGTTCTTTGCCATTGGCCGGTGGCCTTCGGTTATAATATGGCCAGTGTCAGGATTGGCCGGAATTAACACTTACGAACCATTTTAACGTAAAAGCACTTTGCGAATACGGACCTAGGACAATTCGATCTGTTCAATCTTTCTTTCCTCCCTTGAATTTTGCGCAATACGTTACTTGTTCAATTGGACAGTTGCTCGTTGCAATGTAGTCGCAAGCTGCTCTGTTCATTTCACACAAGAAAACCTAAACACAGGATTTACGCCTAATTTTTTGGGGGGTGGAGGTATAGCTTAGGTGGTATTGCCTCGATTTTCCTGCCTTACCCCTGTCTCTAACTCTGACGGCGCTCGTGATCGTTCAGCATGTAAACTCTGCTATGGAAATGTTAACCCTCTCTTAGGGACCGGTTGTTACAAGGACAAACAAAATGGAATTGGCGAATGAAAGATGGGGCAGTCGGTATTTTTTTTACTCACACAGGAAAACCTGTACTTTAGCATTAGATGTTTTTCTAAAGATAGGAATTCAGGCTTTCCATACAAGAACAGCATTAGAAATCTCTGGGACATCGTATTCCAGTGCTACGAGTAATGCTGACTTCTTGAAGCGAAACGCTCTCTACGTGGTTTGAACCAACCTGTGACTGTGAAACAACCGCTACTCCTACAGCCTTTCAAAGACAAATATTGAAACTCTGTAAACTACGAAAATACAAGCATACAAGTGAAATGGCGCTGTCCCGTTCTCCGCTGACCCGGATGATACATCCCGACTGATCCACAGGTCACATAGTCCCATTTTCCAGTAATTCACACTGTATTTCATTTCAGTGGGCTATAAAGGTGCTCTATTCACTGCGAAAGGTTCGCGAAGCCCGGTCTCAAAGTGTTTACACAACTAATCGACAACTTGGTGACACAATTTAATTTAACACGACACAATTTAATATAATTGTGATAACAAACTACACCAATTGGTGAAATGATTTATAACACAGCGCAAGAGCATTACAGAGAAAAGAATATACCGGAACGAAGGTATACCAATAAACTTAGTGGAGCTGCAAGTACAAATGGCCACTTGCTCGTCCCAGAATCTCTACGTTCCCTCCCTTCTGTAATGAAACGTTTCCGTGCACAGTTCAATAACTCTGCATGCCTTCCGAAATAATTGAGTGGCATTATATGTAGGAATTCCGCGTAAATTCCGCAACATTTCTGTAGAATTGCTGCATGAATAGTGTGTCGATTAGAGGGCTGTGTGCGGGTGTGCGGGAAATCGCCGTTGTATTCGCTGTTCGCCCCTGTGGTGCAGCTTATGGGGGAATGTTTTGATCTCCCGCATGTTTGACAAGTGGCAGTTATCGGAATTTCCTGAACTCACAGCGCATCTGTGGAACCGCTCAGCAGAGCAGTGGGGGCCCAGTAGTGCAACCCGTGAAGAGACTGCACGTCACTAAAGTGTAGGCAGGGACCCTGATGTGCGGAGGGAAGTTCAACCTTCTACGAGTAGGCCGCGAACAATATAAAATAGCGCGCCTAGTTACCGAATTGTTAGGAGAAGGCCAGTTTCGTATCATGACTTCTACACGCTACTGCTATGACAGTGATAATTAACTAATGTTCAACTAACCATAACATGAATGATGCCTGCCTTGCCTGTATATGTCTTGGCAGTGAATCATGCCAAGGCTTGCGACAAAATAAAAAAAAAGAAACACAAGACATTACTCGCGACACTTATTGTTCGTCTTTTCTCTCTCTCTCTCGCTCTCTCTCCCTTTCCTATTTTCTTTGCCATCAAGAAGACGAGGAACTCATGTCGACGGCCGTGGTGCACGAGGAGTACCACACCAATCCCAACATGCCGCAGCTCATCGCACCTCCAGACGTGGAAGCCAGGCTCCAAAAAATGCCAAGGAGACAGTTTATCTTCAGGGGAAACTACCGCAAGGTACGCACTGCGAAACGCCTTGAAACGCTTGCGTTTGTATATATGCCGTGCAAAGGACGTAGATAGCTTCAGTCATACGAAGCCTTGCCAAACGCTGCCGGACATTGCTTCACGCGAGCACCGCCTTTCAGTGCGTCCGGTATTGATTATATCAGTATACGCAAACCTTTAGTCGATAGGATTGCGCCATAGGTACTACGCCTTGGGCGATTGTCCCGGTGTCGTAGTGAGCTCCTTTTGTTTTTCTTCTTTTTACTGCGGTCCTCCACTGAACGGGAATATCAGGCGTATTGCGATGAATGTTCTGCTTTTCTTTTTCTTCTTTTTACTGCTGTTCTCCACTCAACGGGAATGTCAGGCATTTCGAGATGACTGTTGGTAGGCACGTAACGGCGTTTTATTTCCGCGAATACAAGGTGGAAGAAATGGGCCAGCCTTGTACCGCATGTAAGAATGCAGGCTTCGGCATTGCTATAAGATGACTTATAGCTGCCGCAATATCGGTCGCAGACGTTCTACTAGAGTTTATCCTATTGAAGCAAACCTGGATATAAGTACACATGATACGCCCATCTACATGACCGTTGGTTCATTAACGGAGAAAGCTCCCGGTGCATTGCCCATTGATAAATGCTATGCGCCATTAAACAAGCACACCAAATGCCGCACGTACAATTCTGCAAGCTAAAGCATATAGGTAGATAGGTAGTCGCATCAGATCTTGCAGACTGAGGTTCTTGTTTTGTTGGCCCACTGCTCATCGCTTGGTCTCCATCTTTCTGCGAGTCTTCTGCAATGTCGATGACTGTTTCATACGCGCAACGTACAGTGCTGAACGGGTGGTTTAATAAAGGAGCACTTGCGTTGACTTTACTCAGGAATTTGAAGCACCGGCCACGGTATACGCCAGTGGCTATTTATTTATTTATTTATTTATTTATTTATTTATTTATTTATTTATTTATTTATTTATTTATTTATTTATTTATTTATTTATTTATTTATTTATTTATTTGTTTATTCATACTGCAGCCAAACTTTGGCTATAGCAGAAGTAGGAAAAGAACAATCAATTTTACATGTACATTACAACTGTGAAATAGCAGTGAGAAATTCATCTAAAGCGCATTCACGTACATTTCCGGGCAAAGCATTCCATCACTGAATCGTGTGAGAAAAACTGTGCAAGAACAAGTCTGAACGAGAACTATACGGAACAATATTTAGAGCATGATATTGTCGAGTATTCGAGGGGGCTGGAAATGAAATGTAATCTTGACAAGAACAATGGGGTGAATTTACATAACTGTGGAAAAGTGGTGACGTTTCTGGAGTGTGATTAGATTCAGGTCAGAAAGATAGAAAAAGGGTGAAAAATATCTGTCATAACGACAGCAGATGAACCTAACAGCTTTTTTCTGTACTGACTCTAAAGCCTTGACGTCTTTCTTATGATGGGGATTCCATGTGATAGAGGCGTACTCCAATATCGGACGTATTAGGGTTATATAGGTTATCAGCCTAGTTATGTGTTGGTGCGGAACAGAGCGTGCGCTGCAAATAACCGAGGCGTCGAAGGGCTTCTTTGCATGTTAGTTCAATATGGGGAGACCAAGACATATCGTGCGAAAAAAGAACTCCCAAATATTTATATTGGTTAACTCTGTTTAGGGATTGATCGTTAAAAGAGTATATGAAATGAGATATAGAACGACGCCTTGAAAATGAACGACGCCTTGATGATAAGTTGATGGTCATCTGCCACTGTTTGCACCAGCTACAAAACCTTTCAAAACAAGTGTTAAGAGCGACATGATAAGATTGACATTTAATGGCACGATATATGACACAATCATCGGCATATAAGCGAATCTTTGAGGAAATAATAGAAGGGAGGTCATTTATATAAAGTAAGAAGAGGAGAGGGCCGAGCCCGGAGCCTTGATGTACGCCTGACGATACACCTACTGTCGGGGACTTACTAGAGTTGAAAAGTACATACTGTGAGCGTTCGGAGAGAAAGCTGGATAACGAGTTTACAATACTGGAGTTATTTAAAATGCTTTGAAGTGTATGCAAGAGTTTGGTGTGAACTGCTACATCAAACGCTTTTCAGAAATCGATAAATAATGCGTCAGTTTGATCACCGATATCGAGAGACTAGCCTACGTCATGGGCAAATTCTACGAGCTGAGAGACTGTACTGAGGCCTCTTCTGAAACCATGTTGAGAAGCAGAAAAGATGTTGTTAGACTCAAGAAACGCGGCTATATGTTTATAGACAATATGCTCCAGTAACTTGCCACATTGGGACGTTAATGAAATTGGTCTATAATTTGTTAAAATGTGCTTATCACCAGATTTGTATAATGGGAGAACCTTAGCAACCTTCCGTGAATTTGGGACTACACAAGTGGACAACGATTTCTTAAAGATAATGGTAAGGTACTTGCAAGTTCATAAGGAGTAACGTAAAAGAAATGAGTTTGGAATGTCATCCGGGCCTGCGCTCATTTTTGAATCAAGATTTAGAATACGTTGTTGCGCTTCTGAGCTCATGGTCGCGGATTCGTTCCCGGCCGCGGTGGCTGCATTTCTATGGAGGCGAAATGCGAAAGCACTTGTGTACTTAGATTTAGGTGCTCGTTGCAGAACCCCAGGTGGTAAAAAATTATTCCGGAGTCCATTACTATGGCGCGGCTCATAATCAGTTCGATAGTGGTTTTGGCAGGTAAAGACCCAGATTTTAATATTTCTTAAAGAATTACTGACATTAGAGTGAGGTTTAGCTACTCCAACACCATGAAGTGCACCGCGAACTTGAATATTCAAAATTTGCGCCATGGCGCAAGCAGTACCATACAGCATTTTTTGTGGCAAATGGGTTAAGTGAAGTTGCGTTGAAAAAAAAAATAGTAACCCACGTGCTGGAATCAAATTTCGATCGAAATTTCTACTGATTTGTCTTATAGGGCGAAATAATGGAACCAACTTAGACAATGCTCTTGCTCTTTGAGCTTCATCATTGGTGCGTGGAACGCTTTGTCTGCGTTATCACCAGGGTCGGCCGGTTGTGAACGAAAGTAATCGTTACTTTATGCCCGCCAAGGTCTATTAGTTTCGATAAACCAAGAACGTTTTATAACAAGTAAGCTCAGCAAAACATCCGGCATACTATGATCTGCTTGCTCTCTACGTAGAACCAGAACCCACACAAAGAGTTGTAGAGATGGACATTTAAAGTTGTTACAGTTTTTTGATATTGTCCCACAGCGTGCGTACCCTCTGTAGTCAATCTTGTCTCGACAATGTCAAAGCAAGCATATTCTCGTTAGGGCTAGCAAGACAGCTATGAACAGAAACCTGCTACTGCGTTTCTTGCAGAGAGCAGATTGGATTTACACCCACTAAATTTTGTTATGATTGGCTTTATGTCCACATTGAAGTAAGTTTCACGATTGTAAACAGGGTTCAATGAAAGTAATGCTAATAAACCTTGACTCTACCTTCAAGAAAGCAGTAGCAAATGCATGACTTCCAATTGGAAGTAGCACAATCGAAGTGTCTGCTGGGCCGCGGATTGCATTATATTTCTTGAAATGCGCACAAGGAGAACTCATACATACATCGCCAAACTTGTGCAAACGCTAGTGCCGAAGGCAAACTAGTGTGTCATTGCTACTTTTTTTTTACGGAATTCGGCACGTGCTGCGAAATCAAAGTAGTAAAATCCGCTTTAGTACATTTTACAATATGCGCAGTAACAACGGCTTCTTTTGTTCACCTACACGCGCAGTCCACTTTTCTTCTGCTCGCAGGGACGCGCATTTTGAGCAGGGTCGCATTTGTGATTCCATTAGGCTAATGCGCTCACTGTCGAAAGGATGTGCATTTTTTGGAGGAAGAATACGGACGCCGGGCCGGCGGCTATCTGATAGAGATATTACCGAATAGTTTCTGCGCGTGGTTCCTGTGACAGTGCTTGCTTTCCTATAGCGCTGGCAGATGAAGTATTATTCGCAGCAGCTTTGGTAATCTGCGCCTTACGCAGTAGAAGTAGCCGATCGCATGTGATGTGATCGCACGTGGTGTGATTGCGACAATGACATATGAGACACAAGATTGCTACTAATGAGTTTCGCGCTAATCGGCAAGGTGGAGATCAACTCTCGAATAAAAAAAAAAAATACCGGTGACCTACTTGAAGCGCTGGGTCACAAGCGTTCATTTTTTTTTTTTGTAATTTGTGACAGCATGTTACATTTGGCTACTGAAGTGGCCCCTATCCCAAAACTGTAGCTCAAAACAAACAAAAAAAAGCACTTAACGAGAGATAAACATATATAGAAGTAATGAAAACTGAAACATGTCAGATCAAAACTGAAACGATGTGTCAGAGGGTTCGAATTTATCGGAAATTACTTGGCCGAAAGAAAAAAAAATGTTTTAGGCCATAAGGCTAACCTCCTCCCGACAGCGATTATTGTCGCTTTACTGTTTTGACTGATCTATCTTGAACTCATAAGGCGAGAATGGATAAATTATGAATTTTTTAAGTGGATTTAAGTTTGTTTATGGATAAGGCATTAGGAGGCGGTTTAGGAATTTATTGGTATGATCTATGTAACTATTTTCTTGCTTTGTTGGAAAAGTAAAGTGTGGTTTGTTTGATTGTGCTCTCGTCTGTGCTCTTGTATTACCGCGTGGAGTACGTTCCATGACAGAACGCACTATGTCATGGTGCACGAAAGCGTTCGTGAGTAGAGATAAATAGGGAACAGCAATTTACACTGTAAAAAGAAATTTTCACCACTCCACTTGTTCTTAGAGTGTAGGTGGCGCCGACAGTATATATTACTGTTTGTGAGCGGTGGCTTGACTTTCTCATGATAGCGCAATGCAGAGGTACAGAAAAAATTGTAAACTGCACGGGGCAGGCAAAGACAAGTCCCCTTGTCGAAACGGTGACTCCCGGGACATCCCACGTTGGACCACTGTTGATCGCATCATCGTATCACAACGTGTGACAACTTGATATTGTATTAAGCTTTTATCGAGCCATTTCCAACTTCGGAACACTTCCGCGAATCATCGGTGAGAAATCCAACGTTCTTGCGTGGCTTCCGATATTATGGCCCGCTGTTGCGTCTGTGCGCAACAGGGGACACGGAAAAATCTCGGACGCCAGTGGTTATCTGATACTGGCGTTCTTCCATTCACCGTTCGCCGCATAAGGAGCTGTATGTTTTTTCTCACAAGCAGGTATCCGTCTCCCAAGCGGGCTTAAATCTCCGACGTAGGATTTCGGTATCCAAGTTTGGCGGGGCGAGAGCGGATACTTCCGTTTGTATCGGCAAACCAAGGCAGTGACGTTCTAGAAGTGCCGAAGGAGTCGTTGGTCACGTCGAGTGACGTCGTGTGTAGATGTCACCATACGCGCGTACGGTTCATGCTTTACGTAGCTGCTGCTGTCGACGTGCGCAGAGCCGGGCCTCGAAGCGGCGCGTGATCCGGATGCTGTCGGTGCTGGTGCTGGAGTTCTTCGTGTGCTGGACGCCGCTGTACGTGCTGCACACGTGGACCGTGTTCGACGCGCACGCCGCCTACAGCCGCGTGCCGGCCGGTGCCTTCGCCGCCGTACACCTGCTCGCCTACGTGTCCTCCTGCTGCAACCCCATCACGTACTGCTTCATGCACGACAAGTACCGGCAAGCATTCCGCAACGTCCTCGCCTGCTCGAGCGCCTCGAGCCGCCGGCGCCGCCGGTGGTCGTCGACCAAGAGCCACGACCGATTCGTGTCGCTCAACAGCATCTGCAGCAACGGCAAGAATGTCAGCGGTACGTGTTCGGCGGCTTTTTGCTTCTTCTTGCTTTGACGGCTTTGTTTTTTTTTCTATTTTTTTTTTGCGCACGCAGACAACAGTTAAAATGCCAGCAATTCTTTTTGCATGAGTTGCTAAGCTTCCCCGTATTTAAGATCAATGTTACAACGTTGTCGCATGCTCCTATGGAGTACGAAGAAACAGTATACGTGCCTCCCTCATGAAGAACTTGCCGGCAGTCAATCGCCATGTACAGAGTGTTTCAGCGAACACTTTAAAAAATGTTTAAAGGTTGCCTGTGGCAGATAGCACAGCTACTTAGCAAAACGTCGTTTTATGCATCGAAGCGCAAAGGTAACTGGAACGCCAATGCATTTATCCGCAAAGTTAGGGAATTACTAATCTCGAAACTGGAGTCATCCTGAGAATTCGTTCAAAGTGGACCCGCCTTGCGAACTCCACGGCCATAAGGTAATTAGTTGAAAACTTAATTAGTTAAATTTTGTTACTTAGTCGATTATGCATTTCAACGTTTTGTGCAAGTAATGTCCCGTCTCTTGAATGACCAGATCATGCATTAGAATTCTACTATCTGCCACAGGCAACGTTTAAAAATTTTTGAAATTGTTCTCTGAAACACCTGGTATAGAGTGCACGCTGTCCATCTTTGAGAAGCCATTACCCTGTGCTCACGTGCAAGTGTGGTTTGCTGGGCTTACTGCAAGGTTTCCTCGCTTCTTTGTGTATGTCCGAAGGGTCCTGCTTTCTTGCTATGCGACGACCGTGCTTCTCTTCTGGAATTTTTCGCAGCCGAAGCACCTTGCTGTTATCTGCAGCGCCAAACCTCTTTGAGCTTGTGTCACGTGGTCTTCTGTAGGTTCTCTCCCGGAACTTTTTCCTTTTCCTCAGCAAGAGGCAGCATTGTTTCCCGATGGAAAATACGTTTCCCAATTTTCGACGATGTTGCACTTCAACGTATGTAGCCAATAAGACCATAACATCAGTCAATCAAGCAGGCTAAGAACAAAACGGGAAGAGTCCCCCGGCTGTCATAATAATCAAGTACAGCAAGTGATTTTATTTTCTGCCTCCTCATACAACATTCGGTTAATACGTCTGTTCTTTTCTCAGCCTTTATTCCACCCACTTCTTATTGCTGGTTTCTCTTCTTGGCAGTATGGTACGATTACTGTCTTTGATGACTACGCCCCCCCCCCCCCGCCCCCCTCCTTCCCCCAGGCTGTGTACCTCCATCCCCACGTTTTTTTTTTCGTTTTATTCCTTTTTTTAGTAGACTGCTCTTGCAGCGCGCTTCGCGTTGTTAGCCGCATTCTCTATACCGAGCGCTATTCCTTCCGTCACTCGGCAGCCATTTCCTTCTCCATCCTTTATTATTATTTTTTTCGGCTGTCCTCTAGCTCTTGTTCCTGCTCAGCTTCTTTCTCCCTTCGGCACTCAGAATGCTGTTCGTTTATTGGCCCACCATATTGGTTTCCGCATCGCAGTGCCTATATCGAACCGAAATGCCTCGACGGCTGGGGCCTCCCGTGCTGGCAAGAAGCGAGATGACAGTCCTTCAGAGCCGTGTGCTAAGTTAGTGACGCCGCTGATGTCATTTCGCGTCCCTTTAAGTGCACAACAATGTTACATAAGCCCGATGAATGGAACGAACGCCGTGTGGCAAAAGTACTTTGCTGTCGCGGCACTCTCGATTTCGCAACACGGTGTAATTATTTGTAGATTAAACACTGTCACGAACGAAGGTATAGTGGTGATCAGCAGCGCTCTTTGTCATATGCGGGTAGTTCTTCGTAGCGCACATAAACTTACCTTCCACTAAGCAGTACTTTGTCGGAAACTTTCAATTCAGCAAACACACACGCTGGCAACGGTGCCCGGGGAGATATATGCTACACAGAAGTAGTGTTAAGGAACCTAAGCTTGGGCGGCTATTATGCAGTTTGTTCGCCCTTCATTTGCGAGATCGACGAGGTGTAATCGTAGTAACGCCAGTTTTCGACCACTTCGGCGCCAAGACGAATGAGCATCATCTGTCTTGCCTCTGTTCGCTTCTCATTGTTCGATCATCATCAGACGACAGCGATTGCATCTAGTAAACCCTAGGGGCGTTATCGCCCCCTTCGTCTTCAGAAGCTGAGCCGCTTCAAGCAGTACCTGCGTGCCGCCAGGCCTTTATTTCCTCGCTGCCAAGGGCGTTTTCTCGTCTGCATAAGCGCGGTTAGGGTTAGGGTTGTTCATATCTCTCGTGCTAGGAATAGCATTAACACATTTACCTTGCCAAACGTCCTTAGCGCCTTATTTTATTATTTCTCGTGCATTCCAAGCACTGTAATTACCAGCGTCTGCTTTTCCTCTTTTTCGTCATTACAGTCCATTTTGCCTAATGGAGATAGATTATTATGGGGGACATTAAGAAGAGGAGGGAGTGATTGTGGTATGACATTTCTTTGACTGAACAAATAGCCACAATACCCCAAGCGCGAACCTGAATTAAATCAAAGAAAAAGCTTGCTAACAGAGCACGTACATAATGGAGTGGTTAGTTGTTCGACCATCTTGAACGATTTGCCAGGAAAAAGTGCACGCTGTTGAGTGCATCACGTGAAAGAGAGAGAAAAAAAAAAGGTAAAGGAAAGACAGGGAGGTTAACCAGAGGTTATCTCCGGTTGGCTACCCTGTACCGGGGGAGGGGTTAAGGGATGCCATAGGAGAGAGAAAAAAAAGTAGAGATAGAAAATAAAAAATGAAGGAAAGAAAGGAAAATCACACACACACACAAAACAGAACTGTTTCTGTTGGCACTGTCACGCAGTCTGCGAAGGCGTTCTCGTGTTGCATATTGTCAACGTTCCATCCTACGTAACACAGTGCAGAGTCACAATTTGTCACTGAGTCCGGTGTCCTTTAAGTAACGCAGCAGTGCCTTCAGGGCGGCTCGCGCCGTTGTTTGTGTAGGCCAGTTTCCAAGGATGTTCTTTTCTGTTATTGGGCGTTTGTCCAGTTGATGAATCGTCGCTGAGAGTGCTGCTCTCTGCGGGTTGAAACGAGGGCACTCACAAATAAGGTGTGCGATTGTTTCGTTGCACCCGCAGAATTCACAAAGTAGGGTATTGGCCATTCCGATAAGAAAGGAGTACGCATTTTAAAATGCTACTCCAAGCCATAGACGGACTAGAAGTGTGCAGTCCCGTCGTGGAAGGTTGAACGGAATACGGAGCTGTAAATTAGGGTCCAGGGCATGAAGGCGTGCACTTATGAAATCGGATGAATTCCATTGCATCAGTGTTAGCTCACGCGCAAGCGCGGAAAATTTTTTCGCTGCGTCGGTTCTCGAAAGAGGAATGGCAACGCAGTTGACACCGTAATGGGCAGATCGGGCCGCTGCGTCCGCTCGACCATTGCCATGTATGCCACAGTGATTAGGCAACCAGTGATATATTATATCTTGCCCTTTATCAAATATGAGATGGTGTACTTGTCTGATCTCTGCGACGAGCTGCTCATGTGATCCATGGCGCAGTACTGAGAGTAAACTTTTGAGGGCTGCCTTGGAGTCACAGAAGATTGACCATGGATGGAGTGGTTCTTCCAGAATGAAATGAAGAGCCGCACTGGAGGGCTACCAGTTCAGCAGCTGTGGTTGATGAGACATGTGACGTCTTTAGCTGTATCTTGATGGATCTTGCTGGAATCACCACTGCTGCAGCTGAACTTGTAGGTGTGCTTCAGTAAAGTACTTATAACTTAGTTAATCAAGCAAAAAAAGATTCAGCATTTCCTGATAAACCTCGTCTTATTTTGTTTTTGTTTTTTCGCACAGTCGCCATTCATTTCGGTTTCCGCTGTTGTCAACCAGCTTTTAATATCAATGCCATCTGCAGTTTTTCGACATCGCCGTTTGTTATCTCCATACCCTAGAGGCAAGTGCAGTCACGAAGTCTTATACCTTAGATGGCTAATTTTTCACAGAAATTTAGAATACCAAACTTCCTTGATTGAATGTGTGGCAGGTCGAATCGCCTAATTGGAGGTGGTCGAGCAATTTCCTGCAAGATTGCAAGACGACATCCTCCTCACGCGCAACATTACGGCAGTCAGCACTACACATTTAGCACTTTTATTCAGTATTGTTATCTGCAGGCCAGCTTTGCTTGGTCTCATGCTTATTATTTTAGTCATCCCCTGTGATACCGAAGGATCCTACAAACGTCGCCTCTCACTGGCTGCAATGTTCACTTGCGTGGAATATTTATTTAAACAATAAAGCACCCGTACCGTGGCCCTTAATCTACGGTAATGAGCCGTCTCAGTAATTGAAACTCAACGAAGCAATGCATGCGTCTCCCTCTCCTTCTCTCTTTGCTTTACTTTCCGTGGGTAAGCTTTTGCTCCGTCTGGACTGCCAAATTATTCACGAGACGGAGTGGCAAGCGTAAAAAAAAAAAGAAAAAAAACACGAAGGCGGCGTGAGAAAGAGCAGTAGTTACGCGCACAGGCGAACATGGGCACCAAGTCTATAAACGGTCGCACAGACCTGTCCATTCGCGGTACTGTAGCATTTCTTCTCATTCTTTTCTTCGCCAGCGACGAGTGGGGCGCCACGGTTCAAGAATCTTCATTTCCATAAACGGTTTATAGTCCAGCCGGTTTAATACGGAGAGGTTCACGCTGGACGTCGTACCGGAAAACAAAGGCACGAAAGGTGTTCAGCAAGTCTCATCGCCTATGTGCGATCTCTTGCGGAAGCAAGAAGAACCAGACGACCAATTAACAGCGTGGTCTCCGTACGCTTTGCATATTGAGGGAGATGGTAAAGAAAAAAAAGGCTTAGCTATAATATTGCTTTGCGGGGCTCAGTGCGCGTACTGGCATTGAAACCCCTGGGCACTTAGATGGTAGGGCTGACTGCACTGTAGATCCTTATCGCAAATACGGTTTCATTTTAAGTCGCGCTGTTGTACACCTTTCTCACAGCCTGCTTATACCAGCGTGGCCACGCTAAATGCTAAGTGGTTTCACGTCTAATTACCGCGCGCCTTGTTAAACAAGCCTCTTTTCGATTACTTAGAGGCAGTGTCATGGCTAAGGTAGGCAGCGTTTAATTGGATCGGGACGCTCATTGAAGATCTACTTCGGTGGTATTCCCTTTTTTTAGAATTGTTATTCGTATAAAACGAGGCCGTGGTTAGAATGATCGTGTGCAAGAATTAGTACAGGCGACAGAACATCTCTTACAAATCTTCTCATCTAGTAATAGTATCAGAGCTAGACATTAATGGCACTTCGCTTAAATCGGCTCGCTTAATGCGATTAACAGTGTGAAAGCGAGTTGCACGCCGCGGAGCATTTCTCTCCAGTTAAAGCAAATCTAAAATAATTGATAAAGGTTAATTATTACTTGAAATCAACACGAGGGTAACATCAGACGCATTCTTTGGATCAGCGCCGCAAAACGACGGCAACGCAACCGTGTTGCCACGCTGATCCAAAGAATGCATCAGATCCAACTCGTCCAGCTTTTCACCTAATTAAAATCAGACTAACGTGCTTCTGGTCCTTATACCCATTTCCGCTTAGATAAAAAGGCAAACAAACACGCTCATACTGTAGAGTGCGTGTATGTATGGACACTGAAGATTTTTCAGCGTAATCTGGGCTATATTGCTCTGGCAAGCCTTCCAGGCGTTTTAAAACGACACTGTCATCATCAGCAACGTTTTTCTTTCGGGCCCTGACTAACTTACAGCAAAATCATTTTCTCCAGTTGTGAAATTATTCTAATCCGGCTCCGAACACGGCATGTTTCACGTACGCACACATTTCCTGATATGACTACTGTTAGCAATTTTCAGACGTCTTCGAAAGGAGCTTCTTTGCATTCGTTCAGTTATTCTATCAGAGCGTCGATTCTGCACTCTGCATGTCCTGCCAAATCCACATTTTCGTCTCAGATGTTTAAATAATACTTTCTACTCCTTTTTATTGCGAGAGCAATTATATGGACACTCAAAAGCAGATTTCTGCCGTCGGCGTCGTCGTCGTCGTCGCCGTCGTCGTCGTCGTCGCTGTCGCCGTTGCCGTGAGGTTCCGTATGACGTCAATGGAGATGAAATTGTCACCGCGCGCCGAACGCTGTATGTGCGAGTGAAAGGGCGCGAGGGGCGCGCGCTTTCACGGGGAGTGAACGCACGGGGGAGAACAAAGGCGCGTTCTGCGCCGTGCTCCCTTAAGGGCTGCAGAAGTAGGCGTCTCTTTCCTCCTTTACAATCTTCATATATGTAGAGCAAACGCGCCTTGTTCCGATGCGCGAACGGCCGTGGGGGAGGGGGGGGAGGGGGAGGGAAGGGAGGCGACGTTTAGCTGCGGCACCAAGTGCATATTTATATCAGAGGCTCCGGCAACAGTCACCAACGCCGCACGCATTTTGAGCGAACGCGGGCAAAACGCCGACGGCGTCGACAACAGTTCTGCGTGTTGCCGGTGCTGCTGCATGTCCAAGTTCATACAGCTGATAAAGCTAATATCATTGCTCCGTATAGCTCTCTACAAATTTGCTATCGCAATTGATGCTTCGCCTTTCAGGTGAAACTGCGACAACTTTTTTCTCTCAGTGGTGGTCTAGACATCTATATATTATCCATATTAAGCTTTTATAGAATTATTTTTGACGAAGATGCGTTAATTATAGCGAGTAAGAAGCTTCCAAAGCAAACGGTCGTGCCTACCTTGTTCTTTGCATCACCGTCGACGGAAAACACGATGACGAAATAGAAACGCAAAGGTACAAAATAAAACGCATACTCTGTGGTCAGAACGCAACTTTGCCCGCCGCGGTGGCTTAGCGGCTATGGTGTTGCGCTGCTGTAAGCACGAGGTCGCGGGATCAAATCACGGCCCCGGCGGCCGGCCGCATTTCAATGAAAGCGAAATGCAAAAAAAAAAAAGGAAAGAAAAAAGAAAGACCAACAATTACGACACTCCCTAACGCGAAATTTGGGCGCAGCTGTATGCCTGTTTTCATATAGCGATATATTGGCTGGCGCGGAAAATCTGTCTCATGCGGCGCGTTGGAAACGGAGCGCAGTGTGGCGCGACTGCCTCGCCAATCGGGAGACCGGAGACCGCGAGAGCCAGCGCGTTGGTGACGCGTGGGCGCGTTTCACTGCAGCCGCTGCCGAGAGACTTCCCGGATGACGCGCGCTACTCTGGCGCCATCTCGTAGCCATCGTCGCCACACTACGCTTTTCTTCTCACGCCTTCGCCATACCCTCCTCCACTTTCTGCCTCTTGGTTCCGCTGCACCGTCCTCGCGCCTCTTCGCTCTCGCCGCTTCCCACTTTTTCGTTTCTCGCTGCACTCGTTCGCTCGGTAACGCCGATGCTCGCTGTATAGGAACGGGCGCCTAAGAGATGCGCTGTAGAACGTCCGTGTCCCGTGCATTGGGGCCACGTAAAGGTACCCTGGTGGTCAAAATTATTCCGGAGTCCCCCACTATGGCGTGCCTCATAATCAAATGGGGGTTTGGCACGCAAGACCCCAGAATTCATTCAGAATGCAACTTTCCCAGTTTCATAAAAATTCGTCTCGATTAAGGGGGTCGCACCTATAGCGCCACTGTATTTGCGATACACTTTAGATATGCTAACAGACCTGACGAGCATAGCAAAGGCTTACTGATACCTTATTCGAGGTTTTAGCGTTTACATTTCTCAAATGATTCGGCTTCACCCTGTCATTTGCTAGTTTCATGGTCACTTTTAGTTGGTGGTCCAACTGCGCCAAGAAGGCAGTGACACTGTGTTCGATCAGCGCACCAGGGTAAAAATTATTTTAACTGCGGAACTTTCTCGTGAATACAGTACTGGTTTCCCTTTTAGCTTCGTTGTACGTTCAGTGTGATCCCAGCTATCCCTTCGATGTCACACCCTCCGCATTGCAGGCTTCCACGGTACCCGTTTGGTTGAAACAGTGTCTAAGCGTGTTTGTGTATGAAGGGAGAAAACGTTACGCATGCGCCACTTCTCTGCCATCTAAGGTCTTCACGCTTGCCGATAAGCTGACAGGCACCCCCGAGAACGCCAATAAGTGACAGGCACGTGGGTGCGCGACCAACGTGTCTCACACGCAGGGAGGTCCTCGTTTCACCGCAACCGCTACGATGGCGGTGGCCGCGCCGGTCCGCACAGAAGACCCGCGACCCTGGCGACACGGCCTCGGCGACTGGACTCCGCCGAAGACGGCTCGCCCACCTCTCCCGACTTCCCAGCGTGGGAGCAGGAGGTGTGACGAAGCGGTATCTCATCCCTTAAACCAGGCAACATGGTCGCAGAATGGACCGTGAGGTAAAAAATATAAGAAAAGCCGGACACAAAAGAAGCTCACAAGCTACAGCTTCAGCCTCACTGCCACCGCTTCGCACGCCAATGCCGTTCGGAATGCCACCCTGCTTTCTGCACAACGGCACTTTTACGACTTCAGAACAAGCGCTCGCTTCCTTGCTTCTCGCACTCTTGCCACTGTTTTCAAGACACGACCTTTCTTCGCATTTTCACGCATCCAATCAATCTCCTCTTACTGCTAAGCAGCTCAACCCACTGTTGCTGTAAAGAGTGGTTCACATTGAGAAGACACATACCGAGAAATCACGGACGTGATATATGGACTTCTGTCTCGCGCACGTCCTTAGTACAAGTTACTTTTTTTCTTTCTTTTTTTGACAGGAATACCGGCAGCGCAACCAAACTTCCACAACACGGTCTATCGTTAAAGCTAAGACAAGGACAACAGCTTCTTGTTTTTCTTGCTGTAGGGTTATATATACACCATCACGTTGGGCCGAGCAAGAAGCCCAGTGCGTTTAAGGGCAGCCCCGAGTTTTGCGCTGGTAACAAACCAACAACGCGAGCAAAAGACGAGGATAGAAAACGAAGAAAACTACTTCGCTCTGGCCACGCCCTCTGTCCGGGGCAGCAGCGGCTGCTCCCTCTTTGGACATGACCACGTACCTACTTGCGAGGCACCTTTATTGCTGACATAATGAACCTCACGGGCGCCTTATAGTGAGACAAGAGGGTGATGCATTCGAGGATTAGCCGGCGCAAACCACCGACCGTGCAGAATGATGAAATCCGCGCCGTGGCTTGCTGAACCTCGACGAGCCAAGATGATGGTGAAATCGGAGCGCGCCCAGCTTAAAGCGCTGCCTCGATTACGTAACCACGCCTTCCCCTTTCCGACCATGGCAGTGGCGTCAAGTTGCACTGACGTATTTCTTGCTTTCGTTCACTCTCGTGTGCCACGCACGTCCTCACCCTTTGACGTAGATTCTCGCCCTATGCCCCCTCGCGCACCCTATCTCTCGCCGCTGTTTTCAATGATAACCCACAGCGCTGATCTCATGATGTAACGCCTCTTCCTATTCACAACCACAATCTCTCTCTTTCTCCCATGAATGATAAGCACAATGCTACTGCAATAAAATGAATTCAGACTCTCTGTAGAATGTCTACTTATTACAGGTATGCTGGCGGATATCCGCTGCGAATAAAATAATTCATATACATCACACATAGCAAATAGGGAAGCCGATAAATACTCCTCCATAACAAAGGAGCAGACATCAATATTTTGTGTGGTTTCTAGAGCGCAGCACTTATTGTATAAATGCATCTGAACGGGAAAGGCAGTATTTGCACCCTTTCGTATTTACCAGGTCTAGTTGCTAGCCATATATTGCCGATAACTGTTTCGGACTTCTTCTTCTATTATTATTATGTCTTTATTACCAGTGTTTGAAACCTGCAGGACTCGCGCAATTGATTTGGCATGTCAGTCACGAATGGCAGTGCAACACCTTACCCGTAAAACAATTCAGAAGCGAACATTAACCGAACGTCCTTGCTGGGAATCTTGATTACTTGATTGGGGGGGTCTTCAAATAATGTGTTGCCGATAGCCATGAGACGTGCATCCAGCTTGCGAAAACAAAGCGAGAGAGAAAAGGAAAAACACCTAGCTGTGTGCCTCTTGCTGAATTGTAATCTTGGTCGTATAGGCTGAAAGGAATGGCATTGATGTTAGAAGCCACGGATCGAAAGCTCTTACCATTACAAAAAACATTTGCGCGCAGATTTCAGGCACACGCAGCGCAACGGAATTAATTTCCGTTGCGCTGCGTTCTTCTGTAATTTTTTTGACAAACTCCAAAGTTTCATCCCTGAAATTGGATGGATGAATGCAAAACTTTAATGAAATCACTGAAAGTAATTTTTTTTGTCGCATTGGTTGAAAAAAGGGGGCACGAAACACGAAAACAGTTGAAGCGGTGTGATTGGCCATGCCATGCCTCTTGAAGGGGGCAACATCAAAAAGCAAGCTGTAACCAAAAAATTGATGAAGACAACTTGACAACTAAAGCGAAACAACTCTCAACGTGAACAGTATAATAAAAAAAGAACAATTTACGCTCTGTACGTGAAAAAGATAAGACATTCGCCACACACCTCGGGTTCGCATTGCGTTTCAGCTGCCTTTCACGGACAATCTATGACAAAGCGTAGCAGAAAGCGCCAACAACCACGCACTCACCAAATTATACGCATTCATATTACATGATGACGATGTCAGCTAGTCCAGCAACGCCGATTTCAAAATTTTGCTTCTCACGGAGGCAGAAACACGCGAAGCATGCAGAATAAGAGCAGTAATTTAATAACGCGAGTGATTTAAGCGAGAATATAACTCAGTGATATGCCCAGTGGTTCGCACTGAGCTGTCAGAATGAAGCTACCAAGATTGGCATTCTGAATGCATACGCATAAAATTGCTTTCAATTTGCTGTGACCATTCCGGAGAATCTGGGGCGTAAATTTCGTGCAGAACTGCAGAATAGTTCCGACGACGGGCGACGCCAGTTTACGAAAAGAGAATCGTTGGCGCGACTGTAATAACGGGCAAAAATTTCTATATCCAATTGCAGTATTCGCTTGAGAAGCGAGCACGGGCGCAAAGAACAAACTTTAGGGAGAACCACATGTCATCGTCTTCTGTTTCCCAAGGTTGTCGCAGCGAAGTCGTTGAACTGCTGCCGGTGCTGTCACTGCACGACCCAAGACACCTCAGCGTCCGCCTAGCAGTCTTTCATCATACTTCTTGCCTCTTTATCGCATTAACCACTGCCACGAAAGATGCACTAACTCAACTACTGCTGCTACTATGACGCACGAAGCGAGAGAATCGCAGGAAATGGCGCAGTTGCATCGCCCCTGTAATGCAGCATTTCACTTGTGGGCAGTCGACTCAACTACTAAACCTTACGTGGGTATTGTGCACTTCGCCATAGTCAATATCCAATATCTGTGAAAATATTTTGACTATCTGCCTGTTCGTTTTGTTTGTTTGTTTGTTTGTTTGTCTGTCTGTTTATTTTGTTTTGTTTATTTGTTTGTTTTGTTTGCTTTTAAAGAAAGTGACAGACGACGGAGAGATGTTCTCTTAGGACAATTCACATTGAAGCCGTAGTTTGAAACAATTATCGATTAATATGAGGTATGCTTTCTGAATCTTCGGCTATAATATCCTGTAATTGATTTATTCCATAGGCTTAAAAACGTGGTTCAGACATTGCCCGACATATCGCAACTACAACGATGCGCGATAGGAGTGCTTGAGCTGTAAACGACCTTACAGAAATGTTAAAAATTATTAAGTTGAAATGTTCAATGTGATATTCAACGTGAGCTTTCCATTACTTACATTGGCTTAATTCACGATGTGTACGAAACGAAGAATAGATAGCAACCAATATATCACGAATATAATTCAGTGAGTTAGCGATTGATTATTTAAAGAAAATTTCCCGGGAGAAATAAAGCAGCTCATTCGCCTTTAATCCTTGCGAGCGGCAAGTCAAGTGTTATTGCAATGTTTATTTTCTAGCTCTATTTGTGGCAGTACACTTGCCATACTGACGTATTTGCGAGAAGCTGCCGCCGCCGCCAAGGCTGCTAACGTATCGAGAGACACCATTGTGATGGCAGACATAACTGAACACCAAGGAAGGCCTTCCAAGTGTGCCCCCCACGTCTTGTCATGAGGTCCACAACGAGGGAACAGAGCAAGCGCTACTGTGCGCTCTGTGATCTTGTTTTGACTCCTATTCTGGCAACTTTTATTTTTCTATTTTATTCTCTGAATTCAGGGAAATCAAAATACTTCCTTTTTTTTTACACGTCCATAGGCAGGGGATCATTACGGAGCACGTTCACAAGCCGGCTGTCCAGTGTCAAGGAAGAGAGAGCAACCAACGATGTCAATGAAGCCTCTGACCAAAAGCACGGTAAAAATAAGTGCGCTTAAGAAACCATGATACTAACCCCCACCAAACTAACCACTTTCTTTTGTAAGGAAGTATCTTATAGTGCCTCGAAATATGAACTCTCAAGGCTATAAGCTCGAACTCTTTCTGGACGGAGAAGTGACAAAAATTGGCGGCGCTCTACTGTAAATTTGTGTACGAAAAAAAAAAAGAACAGAGAGAGATACAGAGAAAGAAGTTATTTTTTTCCTGGTGCTGGACGAAAAAATATTTTCGACCAGCACGCCCAGCATGATCACCTTGATGCACCTCGATATTTATAACTGTCACAGACCCCGTGAACGAGGTGAAGACGCCGGACCGAATTCCAAAGCCGACTTATCAGCTTCCGAAAATAATCCCACGAAAGCAAGGACAATTAAGAAAGTGCCCTCTGGTGCGCCAGCGAACGCCGGTTGCTGTCCAAAGTCCGAGTCAGAACCCAGAGTTGTCAAAACGCAACAAAATATATTCTTGACACAAGGCAGTTACACACACACGCTTGCACACTTAGGCTAGACACAACACAATACAATTCAGATGGGTATTTACAAAACAAAGGAAAATAATTAATGACAAGCACTAAGAGTCCAACACGTAAAGTACAAAATGAATAGGAACACTAAGTGTCCAATCATATTCACCGTGCTGGTCTTGAGAGTCAGACGATCTCGCGTAGCTCGGGGCAAATCTCGAAGAAGGAATTTCTTCCGGAAATGCGGACGCTCGATGAACTCGTCGACTAGCTTGCCGAAGAATCCCCTTGTTCCGCAGACGTTCAGTCTTCACGTTACATTTCTTTACCGGAGCGGTCTGAACTGAACTCCACTGCTCCCTTCTGATTCTCGCACGGCGGTTATATAGCCGTCACAGGCGTTCTCGAACTTTCCTATCAGAGTCGCGATCCCGTAGCATGGCCAAAGCCTGGGAATCTTCTAGTCTTTTCTTGAACCTTCGACCGCCGCCGTCGGAGCGTCGTCGAGGGGGGGGGGGGGGGTGACTCATCACACTAACGCTGTAGTAATCTCTTTCTCTCTCGACTCGCCGGGTAAGAGGGTGCCTCGGCGCCCGCTCTCTCTCTCTCTCTGGTTACCGTCGCCTCGACGTCTAGACTCCGTTGGTCACGTCGGCTGTTTGAGGCGTATGCGCTCTCCCTGTTGAAACTGTCGCGGTGCGCGCGCGCTTCTTTCCCTGGATTGCGTGACACGCGGCGCGCGCCCCGACTACGCGCTCTTATGTGACAATAACTTTCTGCGAAGTATTGAAACAGGAGATGTCAACACTTAATGACTAATTGATGGATAAGAGTCCGTATTCACGAACGTTCTCCTGTGTAATAGCGTTTTCATATTGGCCGGCGTTCGGCCGCCAGCCACTCACGAGGGCGATCAGCCTGATAACGGTGTCAGAAACCAGTTTCCAGAGACCAGCTTTCAGAGACCAGATACCCATTCAGAGATTAGAGACGCTTTCCGTTGTTCGAAGTCCATTTGACCGCAACCGTTAACGTTTTTTGTGGAGACCACAGGGACTTCCGTATATAGCTTATACTGTAGAGCAGTATAACTCTCCCTGCTGTATTGGGGCAGGGAGTGTCTGATGTTTGAATGATTTAAAATGTGTGTAGGCGAGAGTATTCCTGGTCGTTCGCAGTAAGTATGCAGTTCGCTGGGGTATTTCCTACATCGGTACCTGACACTCAGTTTTGACCTGTCTGTTCTCGACGTAGTTTTGGATATCATCGTTGGCTCGTGGATGTGTCTGCGTCTAACGGGTTAGTGCTGGGTCTCCTCTAGTTTGGGATTTGGTTTGTAAGAGTGGTCTGTTGTTCTTGGATCCTTTCAACTGATTGCGGGATGTTCGGCTGTGGCACTTCTAGTACAATAAGTCCAGCCAGTTCGCTGGGTTTCTCGGTGTTATGGGAACATGAGCTACGGCACAAGCTTGTTTGTTGCCCGCTGTCCCATCGTTACCTGATATCCACTTCAAAGGAACCTATTCGAGCCGGTTATCCTGCCGTTCTCAGGTTGCACAAACACCCTGATATTGAGAAGATTACCACGGTGATGGCCAATAAAGGGCAGTATACGTAAGATAAGTTTGGGGAATATGGTTTCGTAGTCTTGGTTGTTTTTCCGCGTTAGTAACTGTCAGATGATCTGCCACCTCGCACCAAGTCTTTGAGGTACGTTCTTCACAAAGCGCTAAAGCTGACAGCGCTAAGAGTAGTGTAAATTACTTGGCCTAACGACAGAGAAATCTCTTTATACAACGTGGTTGACCGTACGAGAGGCAGAGATTGCGTATAGAAATAACACATGGGAGCTCTAAATGCTAATATCCTAAATATAACACTACCACGACAAAACACGCTGCTCAAGAACTGCCAGGCTTCTCAACGACGGGAGAACAAGTCATATTATTGAGTTTTTCAAAGTTCGTGGCAGGCCGTGACGAAGGTCCGCGAACAGGGGTCAACAAGTTGACTAGCTCAAAATATTGCTCAACCCACGTTTCACTTTAGGTTGAACAACCGTCGAACACAATACGGTGGGATTTCGGTGGCAAAATCCCGGCCTACGAGAAGCAAAAGCCAAGCGCGCAAAGGGCGGATTGCAAAACCTCATATAGGCAGAGTACCCTTACAATACATGGTTTGGACAAACATTCGATTCGAGAACCTCGGTACTGCAGCTTGGAGCAGTCGCTAGAAAGCCGCGTGCCTTTCTGAAAAACCTGTGGCAGGCACGTCGATATTTTCCGTAACGCCTGTGCCTGCACTTCTGAATCGCTTCTTAGTGGACAGTGAGTTTCCTTGTGTTCCGTCCAGCGACTCCCAAATTGGCGGATTTTCCACATTTGTGTGGGGGCTTTGACCTGCAACTAAACTGCTCGCAGAAACGCGAGGATAAGGTGCGCGTAACAACAAATAAGGTCATATAAAATACGTGCGGTAGAATTGTCTAAAAAAATGGAATGAGAGAAAGTGAAAGTGACTTCGAAACACATGTCTCACCTTTTCCTATAGTTTTGTGTGTGCTCTCCCTTGAGTCTCTAATTTCGCGAGTTTTCTTCTTTTCTTTTTTGTTCCTTTGTTTTCTTTTCTTTTTGTACTGCTGAAGTTTTGCTGGACTTTGGACCCCCGGCAGCCTAGCCCCGGGCACCAACAGCCATAACTGTTGGACATATAAAGTTTATTCCTCCTCCTCCTTGGGCGTGCCGCTGACGATTTATAACAAAGGCGGTAGAGGTGTTGCAGCACAAAGATATGCAGTTTGTATCCTTGTACCGGTGTCAAAATGATACTTTCGATCACGGTCAAGCCCAGATCGAGATTTATTTTATTTCTGTACCAGTGGTCGGCTCCCTTTCGCGAGCTTGCACGAAGAGGCCAATCGCGATGAAAAAAAAAATGCATCCGGATTTGGCTCGGTCGCGGTTAATTGTGATTACATTCAGCGTCTTCTCTTTCGTAACTCGCCGTGGTGGCGTAGTGGCTTTGGTGTGGCGCCGCTAAGCCCGAGGCCGCGGGTTCGCATCCCAGCCCCGGCGACCGCATTGCGATGGGGGCGAAATGCAAAACCACCCGTGTATCCTACAGTGGGTGTCCGTTAAAAAACCGCGTGGGGTCAAACCGCACGTGGCACTACACCATGTCTCATAACCATATCGTGGTTTGGGACGTATGAGTCCCCAGAATTGAATTTTAGTTAATTTTCTCTGGCATATGAAGGAAACCAACATTCAATATGTGCGTCTATGAACGAAGAAACCTGCGCTGTGGACGTGCGTTAAATGTAGACGTGCGTTTCACTGGTCTCACCTTTATAACTCACAATACTAAATAAAAGGTAAACAAAAAAAAAAAACGACAGTAATGTTGAGTTGCACTCGCTTGAGTACTCTACTACGAGTTAGTGCAAAGGCATGAAAGAAGAGCCCGCGACAGAAATGTTGAAGTGTAGGTTGGCAAAATCGTGCACGTGACCTTCAAACACAATCCAGATACTGTGGGCGTGTTCTAACAGTGATATGCTAAAATAAAAAATAGCAATATTTGATAAAAGTTGTCTCCGATTAACGAATGGAATACTGCATATTTTACCATCTTTGAAGAAATAAAACTAACGTGGCAACGATAAAATATCGCAATAAACCTTATTGACGCCCACCGAGCACACAAAACAGAATTTAGCGCAAATTGAAGCAAAGAAAAAAGCCCGTACTTAGTCTATGAGGAAAAACATTTTAATAGACGACACCAAGATATCATGCTGGAAAAAAAATAATACTGATTCAGACGTGAGCTCAGAAACGTTCAATCACGTAGCAACAATGACTATTTTGGAGCAGGCTTTACAGGAATGGTTAATTATTTTGGTGGAGTCTGATGTAAGAATTGACATTGACTAAGGGCCCTTGCAAATGTTTTATATGCGTGCTTAAGGTGCACTTATATCTCTCGTCCGTACCATCAGAAACAAATATTCGAATATTACGAATATGAAATCATTGGATGGATAGGAATTGAATAAAAAAGCATAATTTTTATTCATATTCAAACTCTTAAATATTCAATTGCAACTATTGCAAAATTTGCAAATACTTGCAAATATCGAAAAGCTAGAGTGGTCTATGTTTTTTTATACTGCTACATAGCGTATATATGCAAGTGTTTAGACGGAGGCTGGTTGCTATGGCACGACTTGATTGGTTTAAGTTGCATTGTTCAGGTCATACACAGAACGACCCTGACACTTAGGTTAAGCGCCAGCGTTTCTGTGTGTTTAACTTGAGCAGCGCAATTTATACCACCAAGACCCGCACTTTATAAACAACGGGAACGTTGGCAACCCCTTTGCGCTGAATGGAATTTTTTTTCTTGAGTGTACTGTTACGCGCCAACGAAGCCCGTGCACTCTAACTATGCCCATTAAGAATTAACATCCTACAATGTGACCCAGCGGTAACTCTCTAAAACGTAAGTTATATATAGGATACGCATTTAGTTCCATATGAGGCGTTAACAGCGTTCCATTCGTTATTTGTGTTCTGTCGAGCACGCAGGCAGTGCCAACGAAACAACCTTCCTTATATGCAGAGACACACTGCAGTCACGTCCCGCGGTTAAAATGTGTACGCCGCGTACATGAAATGACGAACGAAGTTCCGGAAACCCGGCCAGCGAACCTGAACGCACTGCCAGCGGCAAGTCATTAGGTTCTCGCGGCCGCGCTGAAAAGTGCGGCTCTTTTGCCAACGCCGTGGCCTATCTCGAGCATCGTATTTGCATCGGGCGCCCCTGAAGCGCGCACAAACGCTTCGCCAACGCCGAACTACGCGCAGGCAATGCCTCCCGAGGCATTGGCGCAGGCAATGCATCGCGCGTCATGAATAACTCCTCTTTAATTTGCGAGAAACTGGAAAACACGGACGCCTTGGGCAGCAATTCAGAGAGCGAAGCTGACAAAGCCGGGACGCTCACCGTCTGACTTAAGCACACAAACTACAGTTCCAGCGCGTGTAAAGTACGAGGCAGGGGAGGCGGAGGAAGGAAGAGGGGCAATGCCGTATGCCATGTAGCGGGGGTGCAAGTATGTGGTCGTCGTGGTTCCGACCATTCGGCATGTCTCGGCCCTGGGCCGTCGCATTAGTAAAGAAAGGTGTTGGAACTGCGACGAGGCGCTGCCGTGGAAGCCGAAGCACGATCGCGCAACGCTGCTCGCTGCCAACGGATATAGCCTGCGGCTGGGACCGGCCTGCCGTATAGTGTGCGGTGCCTCGCTTTGTATGCCCGCTGCAGGAAGTCCGAATCTCCCACGCTGGCAGCGGGATCGAAAGAGGTTGCTTGCACTCGCGTTGTTTGCCGTTCCAATCTACGGCGAAGACGAAGTGCATTGAACGTGCGCGTGCTCTGCAGTCGACGCGTCGGTGGCATTGCGCGGCGTTGTTTGTGTCGCAAATGTGGACCAAGTCTTCCAGATGGGATCGAATGCGGTTGCATGTCGATAGTTGAATTTGGCTGCAAAGGGGCGTCGATGGCAGACATTCTTTAGAGGAGCACGATGTGTTACGTAAGTTACTCCCTAAAACTTCATTTCGAAACGCAACGCACGAACAGTGGGAGATGGTGGGAGGATCAGCGAAAGCTAATCGCCAGAGCCGAAAGTGCTGCCACCGCCGCTGGGGACCCTGGACTGAAGGCTCCACCCACCACGGAGATCGACGCTTCTCCGTGCCCCATCAAAATAAAGTGTTGTCTCTCTCATTCGGCATTTATTTGACGGAAAAATAGGTTGATCATTAGTGAAAGAAAGGACAACCAAACGCGCACTATCGAATTTCATGCCCTTCCGTCGCGTTTATGACGTCAGTCTGACGTCACCGACTTCACAATATATTTGCGCGATGCCTTTATCCGAGTTTCTGTAACAGAAAACTAATGGATATGGCCAGACTAAGCATTTGGTGAATTTCGAATGCAATGTAGTCCCTGTTTGTTAGCAAGTGATTAAGTAGCTTTGAGGAGACGCTGGAAATATTGATGGTGTGTTAGTTTGAAAGTGGTATCCTTGCACTCTTTTTAATCTTACGTCATTGTTCTTGCGCACTATAAGCTTCTACTCCGTGTCTGTGTACTACTGCAGCCTATATCCTAACCTAATATGCTCTGTAGTGTATGTTTAAATTGAACTTGAAAGGCTATAGCTCAACTATACTGAATGTGTGTAGCCTAACCCTTTCCTAACCACACCGGTCTATACTACACCCACCGAATGTGTGCGAAGACAAGTGCAGTACCGTAATGGCGCAAGATCAGCTGTCGGCGCATGCAAAAATTTACCATCGTACCACTTCTATTTTACTTCATTTAATTTAAAATTGTGCCTATTTTGATGAAAAATCCAATATCACGTACATGTTGATGGTCGTGTTTTTGTGGGAGTAATCTTATCCTTGTTCTCTCAACAAAATTTTTCTTTGGTACACACAGGTGCTATCGCCAATTGTCATGTATGTTTTGTGCAGAAGTAACGGTTGTATTCGAAGCTTCAGTAGTGTGCGGCAAATAATTTTCAATTCGCGCGGCAAATCTGGGACATGTGCTGTGCATGAACATATTCATTGCATGTGATTTCGCGTTCGCTTCACACGCGTTGATCCCGACATTTGTGCGCATCATGTGTCTACTAGCGTACAATTTGATTGACACGTTTCAAGAAAGCTTTGCTTAACGTTGGTCCCAACAATGGCGTTGGATCTTCACGAATGGTATGTTTTCAAGCAAAGCGCGATTCTCCCTTTTCGTAGTAGCATGGTGGTATATGGGCTAATCAGAACAACAGACCTAGCTGCTGATCGCCCAAATAACTACAGTGAACATCAAGACGCTGTTTAATATCTGTTACTTTTATGTGATCATTCTCGATGGTTTTTTTTTTCTTTTTTTTTTTTTTTTTTTGGGGGGGGGGGGTCTTTCATGTTATGTACCATAATCTATGAGCGAAAAGCGAACCATGCACGGTAGCGGATTATGCTGCTGCATTTTCCCAATCTCCTCTCTCCTGGTAGAACACAGCTGTACCCACCGCCTCGCGCATTACCTCAACCTACGTTGTCACGCACGATGTCGAAGACTACAGCCGCCGGCGCGGCCATGTCTCATCGATGACGTATGTGTCGCAGTTTACTAGAGATTAAACTGAGTGATATCCCTGAAAAATTCTCCTGTCGAGGAAATGGGGGCAAGCGAAGCTTGTGGCAAGACGACGCTGTCGCAGGCGTTCCGCTTCGTTTGCCCTAAACTCAGGGTAAGTGGCTCTTCGCTGACGTTTCGCCTCAACATTGTGCCCCCCCCCCAGCTCGGGGTCCGCGGCTCTTCGCTGACGTTTCGCCTGGGCTTCGGAAGCCCTCACGCTAGATTCGGCACGTAGATTACGAGCCCTTTCTCGAGCGACTTCGCGGCGCCGTTGCTCAAACGCAGCCTGCTCCTCGGCGCGGCCTTCCCATCCGAAATTGATCTGAGGCGAGGAAAGCTCGGCGGAGCGCGCGGCAAGCCCCTTTCCCTTTCCCTCCCGCGACAGACTGAACGACCCTGATTGGGCGCGCGCGTCACGTGATCTGGTGCCGGCGCAGCTTTCCCCCACCTGCTCTTCCTTTCTTCCTTCCTTTCTTTCTTTCTGTCTTTCTTTGTTTGCTTCCTTCTTTCTTTCCTTCCTTCTGTCTTTCTTAATTTCTTGTCCCCGGCTCATACGCGCATATCCCTGGCTCGTATACCCGCATATCCAAGGCTGGTATAAGCCATAGTAGTTTTAGCGTTACATCGCCGTCCTGGTTAACCTCCCTGCCTTTCATTTATCACTTCTCTCTCTCTCTCTCTCGCCGGCGCAGGTTAGCGTATACAAGCTTCGCTTGAAAACGTCTTGCTCCGTCCCAGAGAATCGTAGCGGCGATCATGCTACGTTTAATGTGACAGTGGTTATAAGCTGTAAACTGGCTTTGTTTCTTTTTCATTCAGTCTGTCTGGTTACGCTGACGACGACCGTTGTCGTCATCGACATTATTGTGTCCTCGTCAGCTCGTCTCCTTCTTTCCTGCTTCACCATCGCTAGTGGGCGAAGAAAAAGAAAGTTTTTTCTACCACCACCACTAGATAGCTCGCGCGGCAGACTATCCAAGCCTCAGCACACCGGTTTATATGAAATGACATTTTGACTCACACAGCGGGGCCAATGAGCGCCTGTTTGTTATGCCTAATGAAACAAGAAATTGCAATCCACATGTGCATAACATGTAGTCGGTTTATATGTCGCTCTAAAAACACAAACCTGCTAATATAACAGCGTATGGTATTGAACGGTCTTATAATAGAAATGGAACACCTGCGTTGTTGCTACAAATCAGTCGCTGCTTGCAAGTGTGGGCAACATGCACAAAACGTAGCCCCCCTCCTCTGCATCCGCATGTAATACCAGCCGAATACATCGTTTGAAATCACGTATCACGTTTGGAATCACGTAGCACCTCGCGGAAGGTCATCTAAATTTAAAATCGGGAGGACATTTATCGTATGCTTTAGTAGATAGACACTGTTCCCTACTCACTGTCATGGGCACTGAAGCATCCGCGGAGCGCTAGATTTCCGCAACAAACGTCGTCAAATGTAGTCACTACAGTGGCCACAACATTAATAATGTACGTAATTACGTCACCGTGTCATTAGGTACCCGAATACAGCCATAACATCGTGTCATCGTGCACGCAAATAGTGCAGTACTGTAATGCTAGGGTAGCTCAAAAAAGACCATACACGAAGAGATTACATGGAACACACAGGCACTGCGCTACAAGGACACCGAACACAGATCATGTTCATCTGCTTTCCTCGTGTCCGCGCCTTGTGTGCGCTACAGTAGTGTTCCGAGATTGTATACCAACAATCTCGTATCGAAATCCTAGTGCAATGCTATGGCATTGACATAGATCCATCTCTATGATTTCTGTGCTACGTAGGCATTCATTTTTTTTTTTGTCTCATTCTTCGGGGCAGCCAGGCTTGGATCGTCTCACTGATAACGACGTCTCTCCTTGTATGCGCAGCAGCCGTGTGCAAGGCACCGGCGACATCCTTCGCTGACGGCGAGTCCTCTTCTTCCTGCAACATGTCCACGTACTGTGGCAGGCGCATGGATGTCGCCAACGCCAGCGACGCCGAGTCCTGAGTGTCCCATGCCGGACGGCCTCGCTTCCGCCCGGAAATGACGCGTGCTACGGCGGGCGTATCAAGAACCGCGATTCAAGGTGATGCCCCGTGCGTTTTCGTAAGCATCGTGCTTTGTTTTTGTTTTAAGCGAAGCTTTATAGGCTCACAAGTGTCACGCTGAGAAGTGGGCCGTTCCTGGCGATAGTAAAGAAAGGGCCCAAGCTCAGTGGCACATACTCCTGTCGTGTGGGACTATCCTGATGATAGTGCAGAAAGGGTTCAAAATCAATGGCACATACCAGGGACAAAAAAGAAAGAAAGAAAAGAAAGGAAGGAAGACAGAAAGAAATAGCCACGTGCGGCGCACACCCGCATTGGATATGCTACACGCGTGATCACGTGACACGCGCGCGACCACTCAGGTTCGTTTGGTGTGTCGCGAGGCTCTAGGAACATGGATGGAAGCGGGTTGGCCCTCGCTTCAGATCGGTTTCGGCGAACAGATGGGAAGGCCACGCGTGGTGCACTCTGCAAAGGAGCAAGCTGCGTTTGATGAACCCCGGCATGAACTGGCTCGGGAAAGGTCTCGTCGTCGACGTGCCGATTCTAGCTTGAGGGCTTCCCTACCCGAGGCGCGCCGTCAGCGACGAGCAGAGAATCCCGAGGCGAGCGCTTCCGAACGTTACCCTGACGAAGGTCGGTTACACACACGACACGCTTCGCTTACCCCCATTTTCTCGACAGGGGAAGGGCTGGGGATTTCTTTTACAGCGAAGAGGTCTATGGCTAGGGTTCTATGCATTTTTCGTGTTCGTCAGCAGATCTGCGTGAGGCTCAACTTCCGAATTTGATGCAAAATTGCTTCACTCTGTGCAAAAGCTTGTATGTCTCATCCCTTCGATAGGTACTTTCAATGCATTAGTTATCAATAGGCACAACTTTCAAAGTCAGTAGACGCTCAGGTAAATAATAAGGGTTTCTGAAATATTTGCCCCTATGCGACCCGTGTCGGCCATGTGTACGCTCGCACCGCCCGATTTTTGTCGTCGTTCCGAGCGCTTCCGCTCTACCGGCGTGGCGGTCCCGTCACGCGTATAAAGTTTCCTCCGGCTCCCCGAGGTGGCGGGAGTCTTCCACGCGAATGTATGCCGCCGTTCAAGATCGCCGATCAAAATAAAACTGTGTGTGAGTGTGTCTTTCTTTGGAATGACCGCCGTCGCCGCTCAAGAGAAAGAAAATTTGCTCATACCTTTGATCTAATTTCTGTGTCACCTCTATGTCGTGTGCTAAATTGCTTCGCTGGTAATCCACTTTCGCAGCAGTGGCATGGCGCGCAATTTTCGTTTTTATTTTTCCGCTTGGTTTTCCACGCGGCATAACGTCAGTATGGAGCTATATATAAGTATGCAGGCCCGTTTCATAGATATACTCCAATAGTGACTTATAATGTCCTGTCCGTAATCCATCTTTCATAGCCTTCAGCTTGATCATTGTTCAATTTCACGCCTTTAAGTACACTTTCGCTAATCGCCCTTGTCCCAGGGCACGTTCAAAGTAGATGGCGGGCATCCGCTGCAGACACAGGATCGTGCTAAAGCGATAATGCCAGATAGCGTGCTGATTCAAGAAATATGTTGTCGAAGGCGAGCGTAAAGTATATTAGATGGTTGAATGAGTGATGTGCAACTCCCTCTCAGGACAGGATGGTGGCAAGTGCCAGCAAGCTAGGTTTTGCTCTTGTTTTTGTGTGTTGTTACCCTAATCTTAAATGTAGCTTGACTCTCTGGATCCACGTTTCCCTTATAATAAACTACCGAATTTCTTTACTTGAGTATACAGATATAACCAATTTTTTCTCAAGCGCCCGTAGGGGCTAAACACACGTATACCCTTCATAAAAGCGTTCAGTCATACTAAAAGTTCATCAAAAAGCTTACTGTTATGCTTAAATTTTGGTATGTTACTGTTATGTTTAAATGCTATGTTAATTTTAATGCTATGCTAATGCTGAAATGTTATGTTTTGTTACTGTTATGTTTAAATGCGTTATGAATTATCGTCGTTTAAGAAAATTCGCTGTTGCATTCATATTGATGAAGACTTTACGTAATCACATTGCCTAATTAACCCGCGCTTGCAAGCTTTCAGAAGCTCTTCACATCCTAATTTCCGCACGGAGAATTGATTAAATAGAATCATTCATTATCTTCCGGCACGTGCTGCTTAATTGGTCCATGGACTAACGATGCTTGTGCTTCTAGTGCTACGAAGGCACATTGATTAAGCTCCCTCAGCGACGGCGGTCTCAGTTTAAATTAGTTTATATGTGACGTGCTGTGGTGCTGGGGTGTGTTTTGTGTATGCTGTGTGTCATTGACGTGTATTTTAAGTACCATTTTCTCCGTCATCATTTCCACATGGCGTAGCATACTAGGCATGCCGCGAGACAGACCTCTCCAGGATTAATTAAAGAGCTCCTATCTCTCTCTATCTCACCTGTAATCTTCTTACTTCCTGTTAATTAATAACAGTGGCTGTATTATATGGTGCCTTTTTTTGTTTATCAGACCTTGTTGCTTTTTGTCGCTATTAGCTTTTCTCATAGAATCAGTCCTGTGCGTGAAAAAGTTCATGCATTTAGAGGTATCTTTATATGGAAGAAACGCTTATCTTGATATTGCGTACTTCGCAACACACATATTGGCCTTTACATTTCGATGATACTCTTTCTCACTTGTTTTTTTTTTCTTGTTTCTTTTGTCACCAGATATTCGTCACAACGTGAAGAGTCCTCCGGCGACACATGACCTGTGTTTTGAGCGCAAGACTGTGCTGCGGAAATGGACAGCCTGCGCTGGCATCCCAGCACCCGTGCTCACTTTTCCTGTGGCTTCTCTCTCGTGGCCGTAATTGTGTGATACGGGCGACGCTCGCACGGACACAGCGTGCACGCCTTTCTCTGTTTTCCTGGTCACTTCTAAACGTGTCGTGTCACAACTGTGTCGTCTAACCGAATGCCAGCCATTCTTCATCAGCAACTATTCGGGCGTCTCGTGCTCCTGTGCGTGAATTGTCAAGCATTCGTGCGTCCCACCCGCCCTGACGGGCTCTCATCTGTGTAAATAAAACCCTTTATTCATGCGTCATTACCTATCGGGCTACATGCTCATCGTTCCTTCTTTAGTTTACGGCGTCTTGTTTTAGTTGTAAATAAGTTTTAATTAATTAAGTAATGGGAACGAGGCCAGGAACACAAGTTCAGCGGCTTCTTCTGCGGATTCTAATTCGCTATTGCGTATTTGCGTTAACGAACTGACTTTCAAGACATGTCAGTTTATCTTGACGAACAGGCTGATGCTGTGTAATCGCCAGTTTAGCATTAATTCGGACACTTTCACCAATGTTAACAGGAAGCTTTAGCTCTGGCCTAACTCCGGCCTAACTACGATGCCGCTCATTCAAATACATGTAAAACGCTTTTATGAGACAACCACTGGGCCTGTTTTAATGAAATATGTTGCACTTGAAAGAAAAAGGTAAATTTTAGTCACTGTTGGAAGCAGAATTTCGATTTAGGGCCCGAATTTTGTAATGGAATTTTCAGGATTTGGTAAGTGAGAAACATATAAGCACGAAGTTTACAAATCCGTAGCTCTGTTCTAGGTGCAGTTCTGTAAACTGCATCCATTAGAGCATCCAAAGCGTACAAATTTGAGATGTCAATTTACTTTTGTCACGTGATCTTACGTGACTTTGTTACACTGTTTATAAGATTTTTGAAAAAGTTTTACTCACAAATTAGTAGTATATTTGAGAGCCAGTTAGAATAGATAATTTCTTTCCGCTTTACGTGTACCTAGTTATTAAGTGTAATTTACAGAACTGTGATATTATTTTTGATTGCTGAGTTACACAGCTGTAAACTTGATAGCTTCGTTTACAGATAATTTGCGATTTTGTCAATTTTTATTAAACAATTGACAATTTAAATAAAAAATTGAAGCAACCAGTCACTAGATTTAAATTTTTCGTTTAAATGCAACAAACCTCGTCAAATGTGGTGCAGTAGTTGCCGAAAAAAAACGATTTCTCTTTTCCCACGTATTTAGACAGGAAGCCCCGAGCTAAAGCTTTCTCTTAATTATAGTGCGTGTGATGAACCAAAACGTGGCTATAATTGGATTGGTTCAATCACGGTATGACAACATATATACGGATCGATCAGCTGAAACGGTCCCAGACGCTTAATCAGGATAGGCAGCACTCTCAAGATGACAGCTGCACGGTATTGTTCGGGTCTACTCCTGACGTTGTGTGGGTTCTGTGGTGCTCGTGACCTTAATATAATGCTGTACAAGCAGCAGCGATTACCGAAAGAAGAAAAAGGGAGCACGCTAAGTAGACCGAGAAGGCAAAACATATATATATATATATATATATATATATATATATATATATATATACATGAATAAAACAGCTTTAGCTTCGAGAACAAGAGCAATCAGCGTCATCAAATCTGCCCAAAGGCATCGTTTCTTGTCTCGTTTGTTTGAAGATGTCTTTCTTACGCTTTCTTCTTTACTGAAACTTCCGCTTCCGAGCGTTCGCTCGTACCCGGAACTGTATGGGAAACGGCATGATGTGGTGCCCTCCCATGGGGGTAAGACGAGCTCTCGGAACTACTCAAGAGTGCTGCCGCAATGGCTAGAGGTGCTATAACGGCACAGTCGTGAGCCATCACAATAGTTGTGTACAGCGGTTCCAAGTGGTTCTGTTCGCTCTTGGGAAAGCGTCTTAATGGCGGCGCACCCTGTTGGACTGATCAGGATGTGGCAGGAGTGAAGCTGTCGAAGGCTGCGGCACGTTTTAATGCGAAAAGGTCACGCAGACTTGGAGCCGGGCCTCGGCAATTTCTGTACTCGGAATAACCTCCCCTCACCCAGGAGAGCAAAAAATACGTGCAGGGCGCTCAGGGTTCTCAGACAAGGGAGAGATGGAGAGCCAAGGGGAGATGATGCATCAGTCATGAACGAAGTATCTTTTTTTTTTTTTAATTGAATTGTCTTCTATCTAAATGCACCACATTTGCTTGCAATACCCTTCGCGGTGAATCATATCTTGTGCACTCGAGGAGCAGATGGTGCACATCTTCGTCTGGATTGCCACGAGAATACTGCGGACTAGTGCTTTTTTTTTAAATATGTCGCGGTATAAAAAGTGTCGCGTAAATGCAGTACCAAGAAGCAGGCGGTGCATTAACGTTTCGAATTTTCTGTTTTCTCTCAGATTTCACGGAATTGATAGATTTATACATGGATCTATAAAGTATAACTCGGGGTTAATAGACTGCTTCTCAAACCAGGTAGTTTTGCTGAGACGACAGAATAATACAGTGCTGGTCTCAGGAGCAGGCGAATTTCTCTGCGCGAGAGCGGAAGATTATTTGCCTCTGCGATATTATGCGTCCGATTAACAGCTGCGCCCGCTGCAGTGTTACCATGAATATTGAAGTGTCCGGGTACCCACCGAAATGTAATTACGTGATTCATTGCGCATACCTTTGTGCGTTCTCGGAGCGTCTCATACAAAAGCAAAGTGTTCCAAGAATATTTCTTACTGCTTTGTAGTAATGCGAGAGCGGCTTGTGAATCGCTAAAATACCGTCCTTTTGCGCATTTTTTTACTGATCGTGTAATTTTTACTGATGTTGAAACTCGGCTTCACCAAGTTTCAACATAGCCCACTTAGCCCTCACCTTACGCGTGCTGTCGCTTAAATGGGACCCTCAACAGTCTCGCTAAATTCGTACCTCAGGCATTTTACCTATCAATATATGCCGATTACGTTTGCCTTAGGACTTCTGCGCTTACTTGCCTTCAGGTGCGCGCGACTGCAGCGCCTGACAACCCTGACATCACGCAATCTTCTTCTTTCTGGGGTTTTACGTGCCAAAACCAGTTCTGATTATGAGGCACGCCGTAGTGGAGGGCTCCGGATTAATTTTGACCACCTGGGGTTCTTTAACGTGCACTACAACGCAAGCACACGGGCGTTTTTGCATTTTGCCTCCATCGAAATGCGGCCGCCGCGGCCGGGATTCGATCCCGCGATCTCGTGCTCAGCAGCGCAACGCCTTAGCTGACTGAGCCACCCCGGTGGGTACATCACGCAATCTCCGAACACAAATCTTTAATTTGTTTCCCGAGAAGTACGCGACACTTGCCTCCACGCGCAAACCCATGAAGCAATACCCAGTCTACATCAACAGTCAGACGAAAAATTATGAAAAATAATTATCGATTTTTTTGGTGCAATAATCGACCGGAACCATTCCAGGAGTCCCCATTGCACATATTGGGAAAAGGAGCTGTCATCTATTGTGCTCGTGCTGAAATTCATGCGAGGGAAAAACACGGGCCTAACATGTAATATTGATACTGTTGTTATGCGGAAGTTTTGTTTCTAGGAATTTCACGACCTACTCGTGTGTGGGAAGTTTCTCACTGTGCTTTAACACCAGCACCAATCGTGCTCCCCAGATGCCATGCGATCACAACGTGTGATTGTTTCAGAGCGCACGTTCGTCATCTTTTCCGCATCCCCGGTCACCACCTATCCCACTTGCCCTCACAAAGGCCTTGAGCCACATTTTCGGAAGATCAAGGACACACGCATTCCTACAACCTCGCGTCACATCCTTGATTTCCTTGTTTCCGCTCCTTCTTTCTCTTAGATATTTTTTTTCCAAGGTGCACCAACACTACCCCACTGCTAGTACGCTAACCGCACCTCATTCTTTTACTTTTGTAACAAATAAATCTTCTTCTCCTTCCTGATTGGATGACGCAATATCTAGCTTTCGCTCGAGTTCCCCGTGATCCTCACATCGGTGAGCCAGGCAATCTTGCGGCACCTTGTTTACGCGCCTTCAGAGCACAATACCGCAGCATTATTGACCCTGCCTCCATATAGTGGCCCGGCTTACTGAAAGTCCCATGTAATCAATGCCTAGCTGTCGCATCGAGGCCCAGCGCGTATTGGATGAAGTAGACGCGCTCAATTCTCTCCGGAGGAGTTCCGTGGCCTTGCAGCGCATAAATAACCGTGACGTGCAGCGGCCGCAGCGAGATTCTCCTGATTGCAAACAGGCTCTTCCGCGCCACTGTTCACGACGCCGAGCGCCATTTTCAACACGCCAACCGTACTTCCTGTGGCGATCGAAACTCCGACGCGTTTGTCGCTAGTCCTATAAACACACTGCACAGTAGTGCGCTCATTGCCAAAGATGGACAGCACGAACCAGCAACCCGAGGGTGGCTTTGCGGCTATGGTGTTACGCTGCTAGGCACGTTGTCGCGGGTTCGAGCCCCCGACGAGGGCAGCCGCATTTCGATGGGGCCTAAACGCAAAAACGCATCGTGTATACCATGTAATGGGCGCCCGTTAAAGAGTGGTCAAAATTAATTCGCAGTCGTCCATTACGGCGTGCCTGACAATCATATCGTGGTTTCGACAGGTAGAAAAACAAATGTAATTTCATTCAATTTTAAAGTGAACCAGCAACAAAAAGAAGGCCGTTATAGAAAAATGGAGACATTCACTCGGCTATACCGAGCCTGTTGCGGTTACAGTTACAACTGTCTCCAACCTTAAAAACACAAAATGGGAAGCAAACTGCTGGCTTTTGATGGCCGAAATTCTGTCAGATGTAAAAGAGATATCAATAAGGTATAAGCTTACTATGTAGTAACATACGCAGGGCGATGCACTATCGATGATATTGATTCTAAGGCTCCAGAACCGAGAAGCAATGCAACTCGAACGCACAGATTGTGCCATGAATATTTTTGCAGTTGCCCCCCTGCTAGAGATAAGATCCTCCCTAGGGGTTTCTCTTTCCTTTACGTGAGGTCGTTAATCGCGAAATTACTGCCTCCAAGCCTTATTATTTTTTCAAACAACTAATAAATCGCGCCTTCGAAATGCAATTCTAGCTGCTTAACGAGTGATAGCATGGCCCGCGGACAATTGATGTTCCTGTTTATTTTTTGCGTGTTTGTTTGTTTGATTGTAGCCCCTAGCTATTTACGTTCTAAGCCTTCAGAGCTCCGCGCCTCTGTGTAGCAGGCAATAAAAACCAGCCTATAAGAAGCGATGGGGAATAAGATGCTGTCGCTACTTGATGGCAGGTGCGGGTGATAGCGGGGCAGATGGCGGGTACTTGACAGCACGTGCATTCTCTATGCATAATACGGCCGGTAGCGGGATCCTTCTCGCTAAACAACAGCGTAAGACTAAGTCAAGGGCGGCGGGAACGGAATGAAAAGGAAACTGCCAAATGTTGTTACTGCTGTTAAAATAGATGTCTGTCAGACTTTGTCGTCCTGGGTAATTAAATGACCTGCGTGTTTATAAACCAAAACATGTGGTTTGCAGTGCGCAGCCTACACCTTATTGGCTAAATATTGTGAGCTATATGAGAAGTACAGTGCCTAAGGGGTGCGATCTTGTACGCGTTCCAAAATGGAACGGAACGCCTTCGTTCCATTTTGGAACGCGTACAAGATCGCGCCCAAGGTATACTGTTTCTGAGGTAGCTGGTGCAGCGCAGAAAGGCTTACCCCATGTTTTAGAGTGCTCCTCCTCCCAACACTCTACCTTAGCTCAAGTAAGTTGATGGCAGAGCCGCCCGTCGATTGAAGTGGTCACTGCTCTGCATTGCTCCTCCATGGCAATGCTTGAGAAACGTTGTGTATTCTTTAGTCAAGGGGCGGCGATGCGCTCAACTCTACGGACTGGAGGAAGAGCTTGGAGTCGAGGATCGTTTGAGAATATGAGGGTGAGTATTTTTACAGGCATGCAGCATCTCGAATGGTTGTAAATGCAAATGTAAGAAGAGCGTTTCGCGCTGAGGGATAAATGAGGTATATCTAAGATGAAGCCGGGCTCAATATAAATGGCATTCTACGCCTTCACATATTTCTTGGGTGCCTTTACCACATATGTTCAGTGTTGAATAGAAGTCGTGTGATCCGTCAGTTTTTCTACCTACTGGCCTGAGTAAGTACCATGCACAAAAATAAACTACACAGGTGATAGGTGACGTCGATAAGAAACATTATATTCCAATGCCTGCGATAACCATTTACTCTCCTCCGACTGCATTTAGCTGATATTTGCAGCAATGATTATATTTATTCATTAACTGACTGATCACTTGCTTGCTTGTTTGATAGATTGATTGATATATCAATGAACACTCGCAAGCGATGCGTGTTGAAACTGTAGCCATATGCTCAGTGTTAAATTGTTCCCCTGGATCACTCCAACGCGAGCTAACTTTACACGCAAGAGCATTTTCGAAGTACACAGAAACCACATGCATTAATATATACTGAGCTTAATAAACTAAGACTTATGAGGAACCGCTTTATTTCGCCGAGCTCGATCTATGACGACAAAGACCTGCGCTGACATGTGAGAAGAACTTACCCGTGATGATGATATGTACAGATGAGGAAAATCAAAGTATAGCACTATAGCACTATAGCATATAGCATATATAGCACTATAGCACTATAGCATATATAGCATATATAGCATATATAGCATATATAGCATATATAGCACTATAGCACTATAGCATATAGCACTTGCACTATTAAACCAAGGCAATGAACATAGGAGGTCAAAGCGTAGGCATGCGGGGCTATCCTGGGCTATCCTGGGCTATCCTTAGCTCATCCGTGAGTTCAGGTTTGTCTGATGTACATTTTTTTTTGTATATGCATAAATACGCTTTGTGTCAAATAACGCCACAGTTGTTAGGATAGCGCTTGTCTCGATGATGTTCTCCGCTTTGTCTTAGATTTTCGCCCTGACTTTTAAATATTTTTTTTCATGATGCAGGTATACCAATTCGCCCAGTTTCCAAATTTTCTGTGTGATGAAAGATGTATAGCGACACACTAGCAAATATCAATTGTCGTCCTATCACGTTGACACTGTATACAAGCTATAAAATGGCAACGCACACATTTAGGTAAACGAGGGTTTCGGGCCACCGGGGCCGCAAAAGTACTATATGCGTGCTTCCGCAGGTAACAAGCACCAAGAAAGTTCACATTCGCTGTCTTCACGTCACCCCACTTCGCACACTTTTATTTAACCAGATTTTGCCATCACTATCAGTGTTGAGTGTATACAACCTCCACACCTCCGCTGTGCTTGCAGTTGCCAAGGAAGCCTTTCGGGTGAGGCGCTTGCGTAAACACTTCGAATTTCGCCTGTAAAGTGGAAAAAATTGTTAGAGTGGGCTTCGCCACATCAACTAACTATTGTAGGGAAGCTAACTTATGTTGCACTTTTTATTATTCGTATATAAGCCTGATTTTGTACACAAATAGCCAAGAAGATGGCCGGAGAGATGACGCCTGGGTAATTTAATTGGTAAAGCACCGCACACGTGGGATGTGGAAAATTGCCGCCCAACTGGCCGGTCGAGGCACTTCGCGTGAAATCGCGAGCATCTTTCATGCTGGGAAAAGCAATATTATGTAGCACGTATTGAGGAGCAGGAAGCTGTATCGAGAGTTTTTCATGTTGCTCTACAATTTTGTCATTGACACTTTTCATCTAATTATAATATTTGAGGTCATAAATTGATTAAGAATAATTATGTAATCAGGCAGAATGAAAAAAATTAATTGGAGTATTTCCAAGTGACGGCAAACAACACTACCTTGGTTCTGTCCAGCTGCGTGGCATTTGCATATTTTAAAATCTTGGTGCATAATAGTTGGAACACCCAATATATATGTATACCAATTACGCAGGCACAAAGAGTAGCATTCAAGGTGAGTGCTCTGGTGCATCGCAAATAACGCCTATAAAAAAGACTTCAGCTGTTCTTTACGTCAGCGTGAAACACTATAAATGGATTGGCGAGGCTGCAGTGGAAATGCGTGTACACAGGAGATGGGACAAGAACATCAGGATCTGAGGTAAAACACGGAGTAGGCGACAGCGCAGAAGCACTCTCGACTCAATTCAGTCCATTATGTGTTGCAGCGTGCTTTCTCTAAACCTTCTTTTTTAGCAATGCTCCTTTATTGAGGATTTTTCCTTTATTGCTCGGCTTCATATTGCCCTCGCCATTAGGGCTGTGCAGACAACAAAGTGCAGAAAGAAAAGGAAAGTTGTTAAAGGAAGAAATTCCTGACGCAAGCGCTGGCTGCTATCTGAAATTGTGTTGTACAAGGAACGTATTTTTAAGAATACACAGAGTTATCACATTATCGAACACTTGAATAAACACACGTGGCAACTTCGGCAGACGAGAAAAAAAGAAGAAAACAGAAATAAATGCACAAACTTAAACGGCAAACACAAGCGAATGGCAAAACAGAAGTTCACTTATTTAATATCACCAGGCACTTAGGTTCAAAAAGTACTCTTTCTTTCGCCAATTGAATTTGTTTGCCTGTTCCTGCAATTTCTGATCTGCCAGTGGAGCGACACCGGCCTGCTTTTCGTTAAGTAATGCTTTCACCTTGTTTGTTCTTGTAAACTGTGATAAAATTTCCGTTGGTTGCCAGGGCTTGCGTCTGCAATTAATTCATTCCTTAAACCTTCATTCTTTAAGTCGTGCGCCAAGTATTTCGCAGTTTCTCAGCTGTGAACATCTACGAACTTCCACAAATTGCTACTTTGTTTAGATGCTACTCAACTAAGAAGGCGAAAATTAAGAGCAGACAGAAAAAGTACACTATTCACTCCCTTTATGCGCTCTATGTGCTTAAGATGGCAACAACATTTTTGTCATTCTGACTCCACACTAGTGCACGTTAACGTTTCGCGAACATAACTGAACCATTTTTCAGTGGAATTATTGCATAGGTCGATGCAATAGCGAGGACTCATGGTGAATGATGAATAAGGAGGATAACAACACGGTTGTTGTCGTCCTACGGGGGAGGCCTCCCTTGGTCCAGGTTAAAAAAAAAGAAATGAAAGACTGCTATATTTTATGCGTGTGGCGCGATTATGCATCAATGTACTTGCGACATTTCCATTGCCCTCCACCCCCCCCCCCCCAAAAAAAAAAGAAAATAAAAAGAAAGGACTGCAAGAAAGGTTCAGTTGTAGTGATCTGTTCTTATTAGTTTTTCCTATAACAAGAGCAGCACGCTAAAACGGCGTCCCTGCATCTGCATGATTTTAGCTTTTTCTTTGATTATGCAGAAATCGATGAATGAAAAGGGCAGTCAATAAGGTTCGATTTTTAGTTTAAGTGACACTATTAGCGAACAAAGACTGACTAATATTACGAAAAGATAACTTAACTATACTGGAATCGCAAGCTACATTGAACCCCAAAAGATACGCAAACAATAACTTCTGCAAGGGCTTTAGCAGCTTTAGAACGTCAGCAGGTCATCATCGAAAGTTTGCAGACATCGAGTATTATAATGATTAAATTTCGTGCACTAATACACATCATGTATTATCGTACTTCAAGTGCTTCAATGTCCGGGGACGAAAAAAGTACGTCGTGATATGCAAGAGCATATCCAATTATACCTCCAGTCAAAAAAGAACTGTGGCAATTAGCGTAACGCGGTTAGCAATGAATAAAATCGCATTGCTGAACGCATTTGCTATTCTTTCTTTTTCGAAAAAAAAAAGAAATGTCAGTGTAAGGTTAAGCTCAGTGAAATGGTACACAGAAGTTCAGAAGAAAAAATGGCATTAATGTTTTTGTTCTTTTTTTCAAGAGCAGAAGTAAGATGATCTCATCGCATTACCAAAGTGTTCCGTTTCTTGCTTTTTTCCTGCTAGTATGAAAAGGTTGATCCGCACCCCTAGAATCCAGTTTAAAACATAATGTAATTACCTTTCTGACAATCGGTGACGCGTTTAGATTTGGGATTTGCGTTTACAAGCCCATCGATAAAGACTAGAAATTCATGCTAATGGCTTTCAATGTTCATGCAATTGCTTTCTTTCAAGATCCCAATGGATCTTATTTTTAGCGGAAAACTGTCATTTTTGAGAAACCTCCGCAACAGCCCATGAACGAGATAGAGCGATTGCACTTTGCGCGTCGTATTGGGAAACGGCTGCAAAAATTGAAATAGTTTCTTCACTGTGGTGACTTGGTGGAGCAAATAATGTTAGATAAGAGGCTAGAGGTGGTTGAGCGCAGGCAAATACGAGGACAGAAGAAGGCACATTGGACGCACAGCCGCGTTGGCGCGTTGGTACATCGGCACATTGGTGCCTGTGCGTCATGTGGGCCTTCTTTTGTCCGTGTGTTTCCCTGCGCTTCACCAGATTTAGTCAGCATGTACCAACAAGCCCACATTGTCACCATTGTGGAAAGGAGGAGCCAAACTCAGCGCAGATCAAAGCGGCTGCGTTCACTGCCGTCGATATCACGCAGAATCCGTGAGTATTTGCAAACACGGTACGGAATCACTATGTACTTCTCGTTTGTGATGTTTGCCTTCAGCTTATTCATTTCAGCCTAGTGCGCTATCTACAGCAAAATAAGTTCATTTCAAAGAATACTTGAGCTTATGGCGCAAACATAACGCACGAACGTGGTCTTTTCAACTGAGAATACGTTTTACATCTTTTTTTATAGGCACTTGGCACTTCCGCATGCAACAGCTTGTGTTGCATATCTCTCGAGTGCCAATATGATCTTCTGAGATCTTGTCATTGCTTTTTTTATCTTTATCTTTTTTAGTGCCGTCTCTTCGTCTTCTTCTCTGTATAGTCTTGCGTGCCCCGTTTGCACTACACATCGCACAACGTGATACCGACTACCCCGTCAGTCTTATACCAGTTTGAGTCAATCTCCTCCTATGCTTTCCTTGACTTCATTGCCTATTGTCTTCGCTTGGTAACTACTAAAAATCAAGCCTCTCGGTTCCTTTTATAGTGGCTGTTTTGAGTGGCACTTCAGCTCCGACTATCCATATAGAAATTTTTTTGTTTAATTTAGTGCACGAATGACCTTTCCACTTTCCTATACACCATGTGTTGCTTTAAAAACTATGCAATAGCACAAATTTCGCGCGTGTAAGAGCCGCGTGTTCGTAACTGATGAATTATGCACGCCGTGCTCGAGGAATCATATGCACGCAATTAAGTACTCCGGTTACTCCCCTATATTTATAGTCAGGACTGTTCAGAGATGCAACTTACTCGACAGATTCTAGCCATTCAACTGAAATGAATATTAAGCACTGTGCATCATTGGTGTTGGCTGCACATCTTTTATGTGCGCACATATGACTTGGCAAAGACCTCACTGCGCATTACTCAACGTTGCTCCCTGCAATCATTTACTTGATAGCTCCCGGCCACCAGGTTTAAAAGCAACTTTATCCTATCTTCAAATTACATATACGCGTCTTCAGTATCCAGCGAAGTGCAATGCGATGCCGTCGGAAAGCGCGAATTGCAGCAAGTGCACTCTCTCTCGTCTGAGGCGACGGTGTGAGAAAACTTACGCTACCCAGACAATCTCGGAGGTCTAACCGATAAGGAAGGCCAGAATACTCTCACGTATTCACCAGACAATTTAATGGTGGTGGTAATGGCGGTGGGTTGCAGCAGCAGGCGGATTCAGCATAACGATAAAGGCCGGCAATTGCCCCGTCCGAGCGTCTCTTACAATATCACTGCAGTATTTCAACGCAGTGATATTTGATAATTTATTATCTTCTGAGCGATCACAGCAGATGGCAACAAGGACACTGCTACAATTCTTCAGGCCAACAAACCTGCAGAAACGGCTTTAGCCTTTACTGGTGCTTCATTGCACTGCACGTGATCATATGCTGTGGTAGCGTGCAGCAATCATGAAAGGCGGTGAGGTGTGCGTCTTTGTACTTTGCTCATATGTTTCTATCTACTCCCACCCCCCTCCCAGTGTATAGTAGCAAACCGGATCTTCGGTTCTGGTTAACCTCATTGAATTTCTTTTTCACCCGTCTCTCTGTCTCTCTCACGTAGCGACTGTATCTTTCACTGTTGTCATAGTCATGACGACACCAGTAATCAACAAGTGAGAACTGTTCCTTAAAAGAGTGAAGTTGTTGCGGGAGTTTGTATTTTACCATAGCCATACCAGCGCACAACAAAAGACACGGAGGCGTTGAGAATGACGTGAACGCAGTCCTTATTTCCAAAGGACGTTTATCTCAGTCGAGAAGCGTATACACTGAAGAAAGAATCTAAGTGCCGCGCTCGTGTCAAATCATTTTCTAAGAACTGCTTACACCCGTTTCAGATAACCGCAACAATGTCTCAACAGAACAGTTAGAGGCTTGGTGACAACAAACCGTGTTCTAGAGAGTTCACCACGTGTGCTGCTCCTACACGAGTCACGATTCACTCAGCCCGTAGTTAATATATTCATAATTTCACTTCGAACTGCTAAACTAGAAGAGCGGGGAAGCTCGCCATAATGAACGCCCTTCAGCGCTCGTATTATATCCACAAATCTTACAGCAGTTAGCTACAGCGCAAGTCTGCCAGCAAGAAAACAGCGCATGCCTGCGGTCTGTTGACTGCAGTGGTCGGTAGTTTGATCAGGACATTTAGCAGCGCTCGCCTATATGCACAATCTGATAAAGAATTGGTGCACTGGAACAGCATGCCTATACGCAACGGTAGGCAGGTTTGTCCGCGTGCTGACATACACACAGGGTCAACATAACCAATCATGCGAGGGTGAAGGTGGTGCCGGCTGCACTTCCTGTAAACAAGTACTTGCACAACGACCGGAAAATCATGGAACAGGTTCTCGTTTCCATATATATATTTGATCGTCAATTTTGGAAATTACCTAATTGGCATCGATACCTAATTGTTTTCTGCAGTAAATATAAAATGATCTTTAGCTGTAACCTTCGAACTCACCAGTCATAAAATTCGAAAATTGTCCCTTCTTGTGAAACCCAGACAACGGTTCCTTGCTTATGTGCGTCGACATCCCAACAGTATGAGTGTCAAGCATCCTGTGTAATAACAAAACTATTGCCATTACCAGAGTTCTCCAAGCAAGGCAGCCTATATCGCAAACATTTGCGAATATGTTCATTATTTTTCTTAATAGCATTTTTTAACCAATCATTGTCTCCCATACTCACCATATTTTTCCTTGGACACGTTCCAGGCAATGAAGATGTACTTCGTTCAGGCGACGAAGACTGATCGGCCTAAAGGATGCCCTACATCATTCTCCCGCATTCCCCGCACAGTCCTAATGGTGTTTCTATAATCAGCAAACGATGGAATTATCGAACCTTTCGCTAACGTTTAGGCGAAAACTTCTAAAGCATCTCGAAGTGGTCCTCTCGTCAATATAGTGGTCATCCTCATCGTGCACTAGTTTCATCGTTGTATTATTAAACCCCGTTGAATGACGATAGATCTTCATTTTACCTTGGCGTTAAACGAGCTGACTTGATGCCTGCAACTTTCCTAATACCATCGCTCTATCTAATACTCTGCTGACCTCGACTGCAGCTCCTGTCTTTTAGGCACCCATTCTCATAAGTCCCCAGTAACTATTCTACGCATTACGTGATTAACCCAAGTCCATTTCTTTTTCTCCTAATCTTAACCAGAACGTCAGCTATACGCATCTGCTTTTTAATTCATACGCCCGCCTTCCTACTTCTTATCAATGCAACAGCGACTTCTACAAAACGCGGGCAGCTTGGGAACATGTATATTCCCGGCGATCGAAGGTAGCGTAAGTAAACCAAACTGCAATCAAAGCAAGACGATCTGTACCGCACAGCGAAGGCCCTCGCGGGGCTCCTCGTCGTTTCCATATCGGCATGTAATATAACTCATAAGCCCTTTTAAGACTTCCTTCCTTACTTTGCCACATGTTTCGCGCGCTCACAGCAAAGACGTGCGAAAGAATATGCGAGGCGTGTGCAGCCGATGCGCGATGCGCATAGCCGCATACTTGGTGTTCAGCGCGATGACGATACTTAGTGGCCATTGGAGCCGGGGTTATTGCGGCCCGAATGCATGTGGACCCGTAAAGCTGAAACGAAAACAAACTTTAAGCGAAAGTCTTCAAGGAGTTCCAGAAAGCACGATGCCTTAATGCCCCTCACTAAACTAAGCCCACGCCATTTCGCGAATCTTTTTACGAACTAATAATGACGGAGATCCATATTACTGACATTAATATGAGGCGGAATTTTACGAAGGCAGCCACCGCATTTTGACGCGATAGCGTTAAGGGCCCCGTGTCGCAGAAAATCCGGTGTCGGTGTCGGTGTCGACGTCGGCGTAAGCATCGGCGTCTGGCGGAAATAATCATGCCGAGCCACAACAGCCCGAACCACCCGACCGGGCAGGCCCTTCGCGTTTCGCAAGGCGTTAAGAAACCAAATTTAATTTTTCAAAGTAAAATCCGTCAGGAAAATCGTAAAGTACAACTTAACCACAACCTACAGACGTGATAGCGTCGGATTGTAATTCGAATATACGAGGAAAAAGCCTGATAAGCAGCCAGGGATCTTTGAATGCTATCGCGTTCCACTCTTAAAGGCGAATCTTAAGCGTGCTCCAATTCTGATGGTGTTTCGCTGTACTTTGGTTCTAGGCAACATTGAGGGGAATGTTGAAAACCGAGCCTTTGAAAATTTTGATCGGGCCCCATGTCACAGAGAATGCGGTTTCTGTGTCGGCGTCAACGGCGTCCAATAACAAACACTATCGCGTTCCACTCTTAAAGGTGAAGCTTAAGCGTGCTCCAAGTTTTTGCTTACTGTTCTCGCTTTTGCTGGGCGACAGTTCCTGTAGATAATGTGTCACTGGTGCGACACGTGGCTGAAATGATGCATATTAACCGTATAACGAGGTTCATATGTGGGCGTGTATGCTCTCGCGAATTCAAAGGGTGCGTCTTCTTTTTTTTATTTTTTGAGTCCTCCATTAGGACACTACATTTGATCTTAGCCAAAAGGCCGAGAAGCGATAGTCCATTATAGGACACGTCGTCGCATCGAAGCTCTGACATGTCATAGAGTATAGCCTATCTTTTACGACCTAGTTTCATTTCTGAGTTGATGAGAGTGGTCTCCCCGCGTTTTGCAGAACGGTTTCTTAAGATTTTCTTTCGTTCTGAACAACCCTGCTGGTATTTTGTGTCCCTTGCTCAAATTTCTTGCTTCCTTTTACTGCGCTTCAAGTTTATAATCTGCTAAATTGGTGACCATCACGCTTAATCAAGTACATTTTTTTCTGTTTCTGTCAGCTTCTCTATGCGGAATGCGGTACCTTTTGTATGCCGCGAGCTTTGGGCAGTGATGTACCTCATTTTTTTTGCAGAGCTGCTTGAAAGACCAGATTCCAGCATATGTGTAGTTCGAGTTGTTCATCCCCTTTATCATATCTTGTCTACACTGCGCAGATTCATCATCATCCCCATCATATTTTATGTCCATTACAGGACGATCCCATCGAACTTACCCCATCTTAGGCCTGCAAATATCCTAATTTCATAACACCACCTAGTTCTCTGCCAACTCCGGCAATGCTTCCATTATCTGGGCCCCGGTTATTAAGGATTAGTGCGGTGATTAGACCCCGGTGATTAGTGCAGGATTAGTGTTCTGGAAGGACCAGTAGATTGTGCTATGACGATACTCTAATCCAAGCAAACGTTTTTTTTGTTTTGTTTTTTTTTCGTCCTATCTCAATGCGGCCACCACGTTGCTGAGAGGCAAGCTCGCCATGATTTTTTGCATAAATATAGGCACACGTATGGCTTACTTTACCCGTTACTTTACCCGTTAAATATAATGTACACAGATTTACTTGCCATCATCGTGGACGCAAATGATTCGTGTCACGTTACCAAAGCAATGAAGTTTGTCGCTCTAACTGGCGCACGTTACTCTACTGCTTTCTTTCCTTGGTTATTTGATTATTTCGCTAATTTTGTTTGTTGTTTGTTTGTTTGTTTGTTTGTTTCATCTTCCCGTGGATGCTCGATCTTCTTGCTTTTTTAGCGCTTGCGATTACCTAAACAGTGTTATTCTACGTCTAGTTTTCATTTTAAAAAATCTTTTTCATGACCTTCTTTACGGTACGATAACGAGGGAAAAAAAAGAAAGACAGAAGGCCGGGGTGCTAACCAGCAAATCATCTGATTGGCTACCCTAAGGGGAAAGGAGAATAGAAATGTGTGTGAGAGAGACTAAGGATGCGCCGAGCTCGCGCACGCGCGTGGAGTGCACCACTAAGTCAAAAGCGGTAACACAGGCCTCAAAAAACACAAAAGTGCCTTCGCAGCCTTGTCGGTCGATGATCCATAACGTTTCATAACTAGCTTCTTCGCTATCACGCATACCCAGTTCGCTGCTTGAATCAAACACCGCGCCATCTGGCTGGTAAGACTTCTTTATTGTGCGAAGAAAGACTGCTGTGTCACTGCAGCACTTAGAGACCTCTCAGTGATATGAAGAAATCTGCGTCATGTTATTTCTATTTCCTGGTTTCACTATTGATTTTGCCGAAAAACCGGTGAACGTAGTGGTCAAAATGTTCATTGCAATCAATCAATCAATCAATCAATTATCAATCAATCAATCAATCAATCAAACTTTTGTTTCATTGATGGATTGTGCTCGCCTTCCAGATTATCACACTGGTGGCATATTTGTGTCTGGCCTACAAAAAAAAATTCGTCGGCCCTTCCACCCCGTTAAGATGATTAACCAGCGAAGCTGAAACGTGTGGCTCCGGTGTTTATCACTGGGTTAATCCCGAGGGTTCATTAAAGTATTTCTCAATTATGAGGTTACACACACGTTCAGCTGCGATGGAGAGAACGACGCCACTGACGGTATGCCCGCAGTCCACCATTGTCGCTTGCGTTCGATGTCTCGAGTTTGCTCGGCGGCGTGGTTAGCATCATTCGCCCGCCATTGCGGCTTGCGATTCTTCGAAATTAAATTGCTTCAAAATTAAATCTGTTCGTTACGGTAAGACAAATGGATCACACCCCCGTAAACGCTGCCCCGGGCCCCATTACGACGACAGAAGAGAAGCGAAATTCTACGCTGGAATGATGAGCGGCACCGCAGCCAGCTGTGGAAGCAGACGACGACGACAAACGCCGGAGCAGTGGCACGAGCGCGTGCCGAGCACGAGCACGAGCGCAACCCGAGGGGCGCTAACGAGCCAGCTACGGAAGAAGACGACGCTCGAGCCAATGCTGATGATGATAGTTTTCTGTACACAGGCGATTTTGCCTAGCCACATATATACGATTTTGTCTAGACATATAAAGCTTCGCTTTAAAATTAGGTACTGGCTGCCCTTCAACGCATTACAGCTAGTTTACTTTCATGCGGTAGTCCGGCCCATACGTACACGCTGTTCGCCGCTCAGTTTCCGTTGAAGTGATAGACCGCACGTATCTTCGCCGCTGCGGCGTTTGCGCTTGCTGCCAGCGTTTTAACAGTCGTTGTCTGCAGTCATTCAGTGTGATCTATTCATGTTTGTTTGTGCGCGCTCACACCACGCTTGTTCATTCAGTTAGTAATAGTCGGGCCACATTTTCCAACGCACGCTACACATGCAATGCTACCCGGATCGGCAGTGCAGCGCTACAGGTGTGTCCCTTCGCACGCGCTGCCCACGGGAAGCGCTTCTCATCAACACCACCGTTTCACACGCGCCTTCTCGTGGTCATCGAGTCTCTCTTCATGTCGGTCTACTAACGCCGCAGCACACCTGCTTAGTTAATCAGCTCATGTTTACTACAATTTATATTGCTACCAAAGCCGATCACCTTACATCGTATGACGTTGCTGTGTTGCTATCGCATTCATTGCTTCGCCCTTAGGGCGAAACTGTGACATTTTATTTGTTCTGTTTTCACGCGCTATTCTCAGCATTGGACGCCTGAGAGAAGCTTCGTAACACCAGTCGCGTCGCCTAATTGGATGTACAAATCTAATTTCCTGTGCTAAGCACCGAGGCGTAGCGGAAGCACGCCTCAGGAGAGAGCTCGTCACTGCTGGGAAGAAAGACGAGGCTTTCCTCTCGTGACAGCAATTGGATCACAGTAACAATTCTAAGCACAAACTCGTAGCGCCCCCAACAGCCTGTTGCTGGAGAGATGAACCGGAACCACCGCCTTTCGCACAGATCTAATCCCGCAGTAGACGAATTTAGGTGGTTAAACGCATTATGTCAAATCTACCGCGCATCATATTTGCAGCGCTGGTGTTTCTTGCGCAGCAAGTTTCTGAACAATATCAGGGCGAATATTCGGCCAATACATTGTCAGAAAATAATTTCAGAGGTAAGTGCTGCATGAACTAGTCTATGGGAGAGGTGATGGAAGTGACGATCGCGAAAGGGTGAATACGCAAGTGATCAATTGACACCTAAAAGTGGGGTGCCAAGGACTTTGTTCTCATTACTCCCAACTAGCGCACTCCTGCAAAGAATGGCAGTTCCGGATTCACATTTTTCTAAACACGAACACTATAGCAAGAGTGAAGAGAAAAGTTAAGTCGCATTATTATTCCCACGAAACCGATGACCTATAGATGCTTTGTTCTCCGTAGTGTTTTTTTTTTTACATTGCCTGTGAATGCCCGTGCATGTGTGGATGTGTGTGCGCACGCCCATGTGCTCATGTCTATATACGCTTGCGTGCGTGCGTGCGTGCGTGCGTGCGTGCGTGCGTATATGTGTGTGTTGGTGCGTGTGTGAAAGTTTGTTTGCTTGTTTGTTTCTTTGATTCTGGCTTGACAGCTGTAGCACTAAGCTATTTCAGCCGAAGTTTCTGATTAGCTCAAAAATAGATTATCTATAGTCCCTATAATCGATAGGTGACCTGCTTGAGTAATAGCAGACATCCTGACTATTAGATTATTAGGTTAGCGGTAGCGAAAGGCACAGCAATGCGTGCAGCGTCTTCTGGCAGAGTTTGCGAATTGAAGTAGTTTGTCAAGAATTTTAAGGCATGCATACATACCTATTCGATCACCAGTAATGAAACACAAGTACGTTGTGCTTTTCATTTCAGTTCGATGCGGAGATACGATCGCTCTTCAATGCATTAGCATGTACAGGACGACTCACCTTTGACTAGAAACTAGAACACACGATCCCAAAGGTAGAAGACAGTTGAAGCCTTCTTCGCGCCACAAGCCCTTGACGGCGCTTTCCGTAATTCTTCTTTTCAATATCGACTGGTCTTTGCGGTCGGCATGAAACACGTGACATTTTATTTATTCGCGCGTGTATTCAGGCAACCTCCATTTTATCTCTTTCAACTTTATATTCCCTCCTCTCCGTTTATATGTGTTGGGTAGCCAACCAGATACTTTTCTGTTTAACCTCCCTCCCTCTCTCTTGCTTGAACGTACGTTTGGCCCTCGGCATCAGACATTGCATTGAAGGGTTGCAGCAGAAAACACTGAGACGAAAAAACAAGAGAACAAGAAATACACCTTGCACACCACTGGCAGTTTGTCGTGTGTCTTACTTTTTTTGTGTGTCGTGTGTCAGTGTTTTCTGCTGGAAATCTTGCTTGCAATGCACATCCATCTAGCCCGGGCGAAAACTATTCCTAAGGCATCAAACATTTGGTATACACGTTATTGTGAAGTCCTGTCTACCACAAAAAAAAAAGTTGGAAATGAGTAATAATGTTGCCAATGTACCAGGATTGCTCCGTTCTCTTAAATGAGAGGTAATTTCAATCCTCTATTACAACTTCCGTTGTTCTATACACGGGAATTTGTCAGTTACCGCAATGCCCATTAGATGTCTAAAGAAAGTGCAGGTGAAAATTTCTAATTCCCTGTCTATGCGGATGACTTTTCCTCGAGAAAAGCTGGATGCAATTTTCTAACTCAACGCATTTAGTAGCTGACCTTTACCAAGTGTTGTATTCTACCGCTATCAACATGTCTTCTCTTTTTCACAGACGTTAATTTCCTAATAGTATAGCTAACGAGATATACATTTTATTAGGTTGGTTACTTTTTCCAGTTTCACCCGTTTTCATTCCACCTTCAATTTTTTTGTTTTCAACAGTTCTGCTTAGCGCCGCGCTAATGAGAAGTTTTATAGGAACTCCTTTTTTTTTTTCGCTAGTGGATGCTATCAACTGGCGTGCTAATGAACCTTAAAGAAGCGCAAAAGAACGCAGACGGGGTTGCTTTTCGTATACACTATGACACTTCGGGACGCCACTTTTAAAACTCCCTAATATAAGAATTGGAAGACACTTCGCTTGTGACATACTACATGACAAACGTTGAACGGTACATTCGCCCTTTGCCGCACAGATGTCAAAAGTGCCTAAACTAATCGATTTCTCGGATAACCTGGTTTATCCCAATTGAACGACCTGCGTTAGTGTGCAGACAAAACCTTACAACGCAGAATTCACCGCGCATGGGTGCACAAATCTCAGAAATTTGTACTGAGTTTTGTTTCTTGGTTCTAACGATAAAGGGCCTGTGTGATTGCATTTGCACGAATGACCTTTTTTTTAGTGCGTGTGTTTGTGCATGTGTTTCAGAGAACCTTCTCTTTCTCTTGCTATCTCGTCTTTCTATTTTACCTTCCCCCTTTTTCTTGCAGGGTAGCCAACCGGACGTTTTCTGGTTAAACGTTGTATACCTTCATCTCTTCGTAGCATTTGACCGTGTGTTCGGGAGTGAAAAAGTCAATAGTGGCCACAACCACTGATAGCGGCAACCGAAGAGAATGCGTGTCGGACGGCAGTACAGCCCTCTCCTTCTGCTTTCAGCACACACTCAGCAAACATAAATAGGTAGCTAAATGTAAAATGAATTCTGAACGAGTAGATTAGCGCTGGCCGTATGAAATCGTACTTTTCCTAGTTGAAACACGCTAATGTTGAAATTTGCGTCGCCCTAAACCGTTTGTTAGCTTTCGAAACATTCCTATAATAGCGATGGCTTTCCCTTGCTAAATGGTTCATTAAACGGTGCTCGCTAAGTGGTGTCCTCGGATCAAATGAGCGGTGAAAAATCATTTTCATTAGCTAGGCTTTTCTTCGCAAGCTTGAATGGTTAGATTGCGTTCATCAGTCGCGCGGGTCAGTACTCCTAGCCTTAATTAAAATGGTGAGGTCAAAGCTTGTAATGAATCTACTATCCGGGTTGGGTCATCACAGTGCTTAAACGGGACAACGTATACCTGTACTGCTGTCTGCCAGTTTTAAATGCGAAGCATTTCTTGCCGGCGGCTCTCTCTGTTGTCCCGAGTCCCACACCCCCACAGCGCATGCGCGTCTTCTCCCCCTCTCTCTCCTCTCCTACGCTCCCCCTTTTCTCTCCTCTGGGAATTCTGTACGGAGCGGCGCCCGCGTCCCACACCCCCACAGCGCATGCGCGTCCCCTCCCCCTCTCTCTCCTCTCCTACGCTCCCCCTTTCTCTCCTCTAGGAATCCGGAGCGGCGCGCTCGACAGGTGGTGTGACAGCTGCATACTCCGCAGGGCGCGCCACGGTAGTTCCGCGGTATGAAAATGACGGAGCGCGCGCGCCTCATTCTCTCTCCTGTGCAGCGCCGCGATGAGCGCTCAGGCCGTTGCCGCGAAACCATCTCCCGCTCAAGCTAATTATCTCCCCGCTGCTTCGCATCCACAGATAGTTCCCTTTAGCGGGAGATGGAGCAATTTTCTTTGCTTATGTTTCCTCTAATGGCCATTAAATCTAAAGGTAATCATTAACCGTTGGTTTCTTAATTGTATTTTTTAAAGAAGTTAACTTGCATTCTTGAACTCTGCGATATTTTGCTGAAAACTGAATCTCAATCACGAAATTTCTGCCATCATTGCTTATGGTCCTCCAACCACAACGGTGGTCTGCGGTGATCCAGATTAAGCGCACAGTTAATAAAATCCCATAAGTTTTGGTCGCACCATTCGAGTGGTCAGCAATCTTGCGTTACAGGTGAAGCTCTTTATTCAAGGAACACACGTTTACTGCCGACTCTTTTGTCGTTTGTGGATGTCCAGGGGGCTCAAAAAAAAAAGAAAAATATGAAAGAAACGCCGCTTCTTATTCGACAAGGCCTACATCACTCGAAGAAAGTCAAACTGCTCCTAAACCATAGGCGTACCTATATATAATAAAACAAAAGGATGTCTCCACCGGGAAGTCTACCATAGGCGACACTTTTGCGCGATCGTATTCACGCAGCACCCTATTCTGAGTGATCGAGCACGAAAGACATGTATAAGTGACTAGACATAAGTCGTTTACTGCACACATTTCACTCTGCACGCAATAAATATGAAGTCGGCACGCAGTTTCTTCCCACTATATATTTTGCGGCTTGCAGACAAGGCTTCAGTTGCCGATCAGCGCCTGTGGCTCACTCGTCCGTGATCTTTCGCTCTTTTTAGAGCAGTACCAAAGCAACTATTGCCCAAACCAGCGCTTCAATGAATTGCGCTGCTGTCTCCGTCAGATGTGTCGTAAACTATGCTATGCCTATTTTTCGATATTTACAAAGAACTCACTCTTAGCTAGTGATGCTGACAGGAATTCTCACTTTCTTTATAAGTAATAAAAGCTAATCAAGGAAAAGTAGCTATTTTTCGTAAATTGATTTTATTTATAAGTTGTCTCATCGCACCTCCCAACGACACACCGCCTAGAGTAACGGCAACGAATCTTGAACGTGACGATTTTTCGTAGTGCAGGCACTGGAAGCGATGTCATGGCCACTGTAACGGTTGGAATTTAGCACAGTTGTGCCCGGCAGCTGTTTTCGACAAAGAATGCTGCACCGACAAACCTGCAGCCATGAAATGGCATTCATGCCCCCTTGGTCTTTGCAAGGCCAGGGAGCTGGCGACTAGATCAGCGTCACTTGAGATTAATGAACAAGCAATTATGTTTCGTGTCTTCGGCTGTTCGACCACTCAGAGCTGATGGGCGAGACGAATTCAGAGTGATTGGTCTCGTGCATCGGTAAACGGCAACGTCGATCTTTTCTGTAATGGCATGAACTGTGACAGTAATACGAAAAAGCTCACTTTGAGACGACGACCACGCCAGCCTTCGTGGAAGAGATATTTACCTCAAAGGACCGTCTCCAGGCCCTGTCAATCTGATCGTCATGGAAAGCCCCCTAATTCGTGCAAGGGGTCAACGTCAAAAATTTCCGTGGGAACGGCTCCAAGTTGAGGTTCCCAAAGTGCCACGCGTTTGCCCCGTATGCGGGGGCAGTCGCGTAACCTTGGAGGCAGAAGCCGGCGGAACAGTGCAGTGTCAGGGGAGGGATTTTGCGAACGTTTCGGCGATTCTGATTGGCCGAGAACAACAACAGTGAATTCCCCCTACGAGACAAAGGGGAAAAATGAAGTGCTCAAAAAGCGGACCTTGAGTGCATTTAGAGGCGCTCGTTGATGCTCGTTCGTACTCTTACATAGAAACTCTCAAAATGTAAATGTTGTAAATAAGCCCTTTCTTGCATCTCTTGGACGTCGCTCCGGACCCCTTGATGAACCGGCACCTGGCACATCACCAACCACATAATCTCGTAATGACTGCTCGGACACAAGTCGCAGCAACTGGTGGTTGACAGCGGTGGGATGGAAGCTGAAGTCAGCGCAAAACCCAACACCACCAAGTTTTGAACATCTTATATTCGTATCTCACAAGAAACGAACAATATATACCACCAATATATACCACGTTGCTCGTGTATACGAGAGTGCCCTAAATAGACTGTAGCGAGAATGATCAATTTAAGGTTCATTTGGAGACATCTCAGAGAAAGAAGGGTTTCTGCCAGAAAGAACGAAACCTCAAAGAACCAACACACGGCTTTTAATGTAAGCAGGTATTTCCTTGGTCCTAGAATAAAGGCGAGAGTGAGACATGTGACGCGGCACTGCTTGCGCATTTCCGGATTGCCTGTTTAAAAAAAATTACAAATACTTACCGAAGATTTATAAGTTCACATGACCAAAAACTGCGTTTTATTAGAAAACAAAACCAATTTCAACCAGGAAAATGTTACAGAGCCTTAGTAAACTAGTATGGGCCAGAAATCCTGAATTACACCCGCAAATTCCAGGAGTGAATGAGCCTTCACGACATGGGAAAGTTAAGCTGGAAGTTTTGATTGCCTCGATTAACATATGTGCGTCAGTGTGAGGAGCAAGCAAGAAACCTCCCCCTGAAAGCAGTGCAGTTGTCTAGAATTGTTTAGTTCCCGGCCCTTTCTTGTGTTCTCTTCTTGTGTACGCTAAAAAGTTGTCGCAGTTTCACCCGAAAGGCGAAGCATCAATTGCGATAGCAAATTTGTAGAGAGCTATACGGAGTAATGATAGTAGCTTTATCAGATGTATAAACTTGGACATGCAGCAGCACCGGCAACACGCAGAACTGTTGTCGACGCCGTCGGCGTTTTGCCCGCGTTCGCACAAAACGCGTGCGGCGTTGGTGACTGTTGCCGCAGCCTCTGGGGGCGGCTCGGATGTTTTCGACGACATCAGAACGGGACACGCGTCGAGCAGCGTTGGAAGTCTTTACCACCTTCTCGCCTCACAACGTTTTTATATAAATAGGCACTTGGAGCCGTAGTTAAACGTCGCCTCCCTTCCCCCCCCCCCTCCCACACGGCCTTTCGCGCGTCGGAAGAAGGCGCGTTTGCTGTACATATATGGTGATTGTAAAGGAGGTAAGAGACGCCTACTTCTGCAGCCCTTAAGGGAGCACGGCGCAGAACGCGCGTTTGTTCTCCACCGTGGGTTCACTCCCCGTGAAAGCGCGCGTCCCTCGCGCCCTTTCACTCGCACATACAGCGTTCGGCGGCGCGCGGCGACGATTTCATCTCCATTGACGTCATACGGAACCTCACGGCGACGGCGACGGCGACGGCAACGGCGACGGCAACGGCGACGGCAACGGCGACGGCGACGCCGACGGCAGAAATCTGCTTTGGAGTGTCCATATAATTGCTATCGCAATAAAACTATGTGCGGCTTAAGTTATACGCAGGAATGGCAAATGGCTGAATGCTCAAAAGGCTCGTATTCACGCACTTTGCGAAATACCTCTTCAAAATGTGAAACTCTCCTTGGACGGATTGTCAACGTGCACCGTATATATACTAAGAAGGGCTGTCTCTCGTATCCTAGAGGTGACGAAGACTAGCCGGCATCGCATAACTTATCAAGAGAATATTTTAATCCAAATATCATTCTTAGCCTACTGCAGCCACTTTGGATCAATTAATCTATCTAGCTTCTTTATGCCCCCATTTTATTTTTTTAATGTTTTAAAATTGCTCTGGTGCTGGGCGAAATCGAACCCGATTTACACAGGTACCTCAGCACAGCAGCCCTGCGCTCTAGCATTGCACCACGAATGTTCTTTTTCTTTAACAGCGGAGAGCTGTTTAAGCCGAGCGTTAGTCCGTAACATGCGAACAGAAAATATGGGCCGATCCTGGTGGTAGTGCAGAAAAGGTCCAAGCGCAATGGCACATACCCCTGTTAACTAGCGAAGCTGAGCCTAGCTAAGTCTAATAAGCATGCTTGGGACTACTTAAGCTTAGTCAGTCATCAATAGCCAATCGATAGTCAATCAATAGCTAACCAATAATCGATCAATAATCAATAAATTCCGGAAAATGCTGGGGATGACGCAGTAGTGCTTTGCCTAGCCTAATGGGCACCTATAGCCAGGACTAGCTAGGTGCCCATCAGCTTTCTGTCTCTTTAGCATTGCGCCTTCAGTGCAAGCTACGCTAATTTTCTTTTTCTGCATCGTCTTATTTGGTCAGAGAACAAGCACGTGAAAAGAGATATGTATAATATACCAACCAGCACGGTTTTATTCACAACACAGTGGTATTCACAACATAGTGTCTTAGTTTTGTCATTCGCGCCACCAATACGTGCTAGCAGGGACGGGATAATTATCAGCGTTATCAAGCCACGCACATTAGAGGTCATTAAAAAGGTAGGGTACTTGACGCGGACTGCTAGATGGCATAATGGGTCCAGAAGGAAGCGAACGAGAGTAGACCAGCTGCAGTATAGACCCTTTTCACAGTGATCCTGTGGGAGCTGCCATTTTTCGGTGAAGTTATGACGAGTTCATTGCTTGCCTCAGCGGCCTCCCTTTGTACAATAGATGCGCACGACGCCCGGTGCGGCTCAGCAAATCTCTGCTTCTACGGATATAATAGACGGTGACTGGGTGAGCGACATGAAGCTTTGGTCACAGCTTCGGAGGACATGTAAGCGTTTTCAGAACTGATGACCCCTTGGCCAAACATCGCAAGCAGCGTATACGGTGCTTGTACTAGAAGCGGAGGAAGAAATGTGTTCCAAGCTGTCCAAACGTTCCGGTTATGAATTAAATCAGGATCAGTGTGTATTGCTCTTCGTTCTTTGTCTGGCTAACACTTTAAAGCGGCTGCTTGTCATGTTTCTAACTACGTAAAGTTCCTCGGTGCGGTCACTATGTGATTGTTTATTATCTGCCTAATCGCTCGCGGGCGTGCTCAGTTGCGATAGATTTGTTTTTGCTGCGCACAAGCCTTGGAACGTAGATGTTTGGTATTTCGTAACAGGTTGTAGCAAATACGTATTATCGCTAGTCACTGGCTTTTGTGGTCCGTCATGAAACGTTCAGCTTCGAACATTCGTGTGTTGTCGGTGTAGTTGCCGTCAAACATGCTTAGCCACACTGATTCCAAGTTTGTGCACATTCACTTGTTCTTGAGACATTGGCGAAAAGTTGGCGTAGGTTTGCGTGTGATCTGGGTTGGAAGTGTGTAGATAACGCGTGAGAAACTTACTATGCCTGGAAGCCGGCGCTAATCCCTTTGTCACTGTGTAACAAGCGGTACTCGCTCTTGCCGACGTTTCGAGGTTGAATTTCTTTCGTTGGAGGTGTGCGATACAGCACTGTTGAATGAGTGAATTTTTTTTCATTCTCCAGGAAAGCCGTGCAACTCGAAGGACCGGCAACACAGGAAGTCATAATGTATCAGCGATCCGGGGACTTGGTCACACAGATGCATTTCATTACTTAATATGCCACTCACCATTTTTGCAGCCAGCAACTCCACACGCCTTCCCTCTACCGTTCCACATTTTGCAACACGAAAGGTGCAAAGTGCATTAGCGAACGTTGAGTTGCATCTTCGACAGCTGATTGCACAGTAACAGGGTAGAAGCGGTAATGGTTTCGTATGCGTGCGTTTTCGCTGTTCAGATGGCCCTTTTTGCCGCGCGCAGCCAGTTGCTTCAAAGCAACGTGCAGCGGATGGCCGAAAACGCCATCTCGTACTTCTTGAGCAAACTGCTCTGTTAAAAGGGTCTATATGGCTCACACATTACGTGTTTTGGTGGTGGATGTTCAGTGAGTCACTACATTTCTTGAACCATAGAGAAAGGAAAAACTAAGGAGAGGGCCAGCCGTCACTCTTTGAGAAGCCCAGTGACGCCGGAAGTTGTCGTTTATCCGCCATCTTGTCGTGGCAGATTCTCATCTCTTGTTTACATTTCTCGCCTTGGCGCGCAACCACACATCTGGACCAATGGATCTAATCGCGTTGTATACCATCGCAATACCGTTGCCAAAGTCATTTTGCCCGGGTATTGTGCTCTAGCATTGAAAGGAGTTAATAATCAACTCCGCAAGTTAGACTTGAACATAAATGATGAACATGAAAGACGACCATAAACATGTGCATTCTCACTGCACTGGCGGTAACGGGCAGCACACTTTACGCCCCTCACGACCCACGGCTAGCCCATCTGCAGTTTATGAGAGCAAACACGTATGCTGGTCATGGCTTTATAGGAATCGTTTTGCTTTATTGAACAAGTTTCGGCTGGCCGCGCACCACGGAGATGTTACGATGCCACAACGCACCGATGAAGAGGTCAGCAAAGGAGAACGCCATTATGCGTTTAGATACAACGACTGTGGCCTGGGGTATATTGTTCTCGGTAAGTGAAGCTTCCCGGAAGCAAAGTTTTTCGGTACCGTATGCGTGCTTTCTTGAAAGCCTTTATTGAAAATAAAAAATAGAGGTAGAGCTCTTAGGGGGCTTCGCAATGGGTGGAGTCCCTGTTCCGGGGCCTCATTGGTACTGCGGCTAGCACGTTGACCGGGCCTACGTATACGTGCCATCAGCCGTTTGAGGTGCGTGCAGGCGTACGTTCTTTTGTCGAACCTTGTTCACTCTTGCACTGCATCCACCAGCCTTCACTTCCCTACGCCCCTCGAGCACACGGATAAGATATCTGCGGTAAGGAGGGTTCGTCCATTAATTGCTCACAGCAGCCGCTTCTATCCCATCCTTCCACATGGCTGTTTTACGTGCCACCAATACATCGTCCGCTGTCAAAAGCAGGAACACGGCACAGCTGTCACTGACCTGCAGGGCGTTTATCGTACATATTCAGAAGCACATGGGGTTTCAGTCTGTGATGACACGCTAGCATGAATCCACCGCAGACGGGAAACATGTTGCCACAGCGTCCTTCGTCCGTGGCGTGGTACGTGGTTTACGGCGTTGCACACGAAGCCTTTGCCACGGTACGAAACCTGCGGGCAGCACACACATGAGCACACACACCACCATAACAAAACCGCCATTGTGCCACGACAACAGGGCCGCTACAGCTGAAAAAAAAAAAAAAAAAAAAACGTTATTTACTCCACACTTTTCTCCTGGCGCGCGGAGGGGGTAGGACCTCTCCTCAGTGTTTTTCCTTCCTCCATGGTTTGAAAGCTAATTGCATTAATGTCAACAGTCATCGTGAGATTGGTACTACCGGAGTATTTTTCCTACTTTCTCTCTCTCTCTCACACATACACACGTGCGTGCGCACACGCACACACACGCAAACACGCGCACGTACAAAAAAAGAAAAAGAAAGAAAAAGGAAACTCCGTAACAACCTGCCTCCCTCCAACATAAAAAACCAAAGAGGGACTTCGTCCAAGGTGGGCCGCTCCCGGAGGTTGTGCCGAGCCGCGGCGGAAAAATTACATAATTGTAAGGTTTCTTTTATTGTTTCGCTGTCGGTGTTATAATGCGTTGTCACTGTTTTGTTTCATGACATTTTTTGTGGGCTGTCATTCTAGAAATTCTGAGGAATAACGTTGTCAAGAACGTAATACATGGTATGAGCAACTTTAGAGATAGAATGGTGTGGAAATATATCCCACATAGATCGCATATCATATACCAAGTAGTAGAATATACACATACCGATATATATATATATATATATATATATATATATATATATATATATAGTGTAAAGACGAAGTGAACTTGGCCGCGATCGCTCGCAAGGCGGGCGCTGGAGCGCTAGAAGAGAAAGACGACGAGGAGAGAATAGAACAGCCGGCCCTGTGAACGGGTGCTGTGTCTCTGTGTCTCCGTTATTGCATTACAATGGCGCAGTCGACTACAACGGACCTGACTTAAGGTGTTCCAGCCTCTAGTGTTCCTCGCACGGTGCTTCGGCGTGCCGGGTCTCTCCTTCCCAGGAACGCCGTTCACGCTTCCCTCTGTATGGAGCCCGCCACCCTACCGTCGCAGG